>NW_027144530.1:0-36249 GCF_026170545.1 Melanerpes formicivorus | reverse complement strand
TAAGGTAGGGAAGAATTCTAAGGATCATTTTGACTGCCTCCAGAAGTTAGATCAGATGGCAAATTGGATTTGGTGCTAGGTCTTTCCCTTTAGGTTTTACCCCAACAATGTTTTCATTAGTTTCGCTCACTCTCGAAATCAAGCATTTTACAGCAGGTTGGAGCAGCCTGTATCTCAGCACAGGAATAAGGTAGGGAAGAATTCTAAGGATCATTTTGACTGCCTCCAGAAGTTAGATCAGATGGCAAATTGGATTTGGTGCTAGGTCTTTCCCTTTAGGTTTTACCCCAACAATGTTTTCATTAGTTTCGCTCACTCTCGAAATCAAGCATTTTACAGCAGGTTGGAGCAGCCTGTATCTCAGCACAGGAATAAGGTAGGGAAGAATTCAAATACTCATTTTGACTGCCTCCAGAAGTTAGATCAGATGGCAAATTGGATTTGGTGCTAGGTCTTTCCCTTTAGGTTTTACCCCAACAATGTTTTCATTAGTTTCGCTCACTCTCGAAATCAAGCATTTTACAGCAGGTTGGAGCAGCCTGTATCTCAGCACAGGAATAAGGTAGGGAAGAATTCTAAGGATCATTTTGACTGCCTCCAGAAGTTAGATCAGATGGCCAATGCAATTTGGTGCTAGGCCTTTCCCTTTAGGTTTTACCCCAACAATGTTTTCATTAGTTTCGCTCACTCTCGAAATCAAGCATTTTACAGTAGGTTGGAGCAGCCTGTATCTCAGCACAGGAATAAGGTAGGGAAGAATTCAAATACTCATTTTGACTGCCTCCAGAAGTTAGATCAGATGGCAAATTGGATTTGGTGCTAGGTCTTTCCCTTTAGGTTTTACCCCAACAATGTTTTCATTAGTTTCGCTCACTCTCGAAATCAAGCATTTTACAGCAGGTTGGAGCAGCCTGTATCTCAGCACAGGAATAAGGTAGGGAAGAATTCTAAGGATCATTTTGACTGCCTCCAGAAGTTAGATCAGATGGCAAATTGGATTTGGTGCTAGGTCTTTCCCTTTAGGTTTTACCCCAACAATGTTTTCATTAGTTTCGCTCACTCTCGAAATCAAGCATTTTACAGCAGGTTGGAGCAGCCTGTATCTCAGCACAGGAATAAGGTAGGGAAGAATTCTAAGGATCATTTTGACTGCCTCCAGAAGTTAGATCAGATGGCAAATTGGATTTGGTGCTAGGTCTTTCCCTTTAGGTTTTACCCCAACAATGTTTTCATTAGTTTCGCTCACTCTCGAAATCAAGCATTTTACAGCAGGTTGGAGCAGCCTGTATCTCAGCACAGGAATAAGGTAGGGAAGAATTCAAATACTCATTTTGACTGCCTCCAGAAGTTAGATCAGATGGCAAATTGGATTTGGTGCTAGGTCTTTCCCTTTAGGTTTTACCCCAACAATGTTTTCATTAGTTTCGCTCACTCTCGAAATCAAGCATTTTACAGCAGGTTGGAGCAGCCTGTATCTCAGTACAGGAATTAGGTAGGGAAGAATTCAAATACTCATTTTGACTGCCTCCAGAAGTTAGATCAGATGGCAAATTGGATTTGGTGCTAGGTCTTTCCCTTTAGGTTTTACCCCAACAATGTTTTCATTAGTTTCGCTCACTCTCGAAATCAAGCATTTTACAGCAGGTTGGAGCAGCCTGTATCTCAGCACAGGAATAAGGTAGGGAAGAATTCAAATACTCATTTTGACTGCCTCCAGAAGTTAGATCAGATGGCAAATTGGATTTGGTGCTAGGTCTTTCCCTTTAGGTTTTACCCCAACAATGTTTTCATTAGTTTCGCTCACTCTCGAAATCAAGCATTTTACAGCAGGTTGGAGCAGCCTGTATCTCAGCACAGGAATAAGGTAGGGAAGAATTCTAAGGATCATTTTGACTGCCTCCAGAAGTTAGATCAGATGGCAAATTGGATTTGGTGCTAGGTCTTTCCCTTTAGGTTTTACCCCAACAATGTTTTCATTAGTTTCGCTCACTCTCGAAATCAAGCATTTTACAGCAGGTTGGAGCAGCCTGTATCTCAGCACAGGAATAAGGTAGGGAAGAATTCAAATACTCATTTTGACTGCCTCCAGAAGTTAGATCAGATGGCAAATTGGATTTGGTGCTAGGTCTTTCCCTTTAGGTTTTACCCCAACAATGTTTTCACTAGTTTCGCTCACTCTCGAAATCAAGCATTTTACAGCAGGTTGGAGCAGCCTGTATCTCAGCACAGGAATAAGGTAGGGAAGAATTCTAAGGATCATTTTGACTGCCTCCAGAAGTTAGATCAGATGGCAAATTGGATTTGGTGCTAGGTCTTTCCCTTTAGGTTTTACCCCATAAATGTTTTCATTAGTTTCGCTCACTCTCGAAATCAAGCATTTTACAGCAGGTTGGAGCAGCCTGTATCTCAGCACAGGAATAAGGTAGGGAAGAATTCTAAGGATCATTTTGACTGCCTCCAGAAGTTAGATCAGATGGCAAATTGGATTTGGTGCTAGGTCTTTCCCTTTAGGTTTTACCCCAACAATGTTTTCATTAGTTTCGCTCACTCTCGAAATCAAGCATTTTACAGCAGGTTGGAGCAGCCTGTATCTCAGCACAGGAATAAGGTAGGGAAGAATTCTAAGGATCATTTTGACTGCCTCCAGAAGTTAGATCAGATGGCAAATTGGATTTGGTGCTAGGTCTTTCCCTTTAGGTTTTACCCCAACAATGTTTTCATTAGTTTCGCTCACTCTCGAAATCAAGCATTTTACAGCAGGTTGGAGCAGCCTGTATCTCAGCACAGGAATAAGGTAGGGAAGAATTCTAAGGATCATTTTGACTGCCTCCAGAAGTTAGATCAGATGGCAAATTGGATTTGGTGCTAGGTCTTTCCCTTTAGGTTTTACCCCAACAATGTTTTCATTAGTTTCGCTCACTCTCGAAATCAAGCATTTTACAGTAGGTTGGAGCAGCCTGTATCTCAGCACAGGAATAAGGTAGGGAAGAATTCAAATACTCATTTTGACTGCCTCCAGAAGTTAGATCAGATGGCAAATTGGATTTGGTGCTAGGTCTTTCCCTTTAGGTTTTACCCCAACAATGTTTTCATTAGTTTCGCTCACTCTCGAAATCAAGCATTTTACAGCAGGTTGGAGCAGCCTGTATCTCAGCACAGGAATAAGGTAGGGAAGAATTCTAAGGATCATTTTGACTGCCTCCAGAAGTTAGATCAGATGGCAAATTGGATTTGGTGCTAGGTCTTTCCCTTTAGGTTTTACCCCAACAATGTTTTCATTAGTTTCGCTCACTCTCGAAATCAAGCATTTTACAGCAGGTTGGAGCAGCCTGTATCTCAGCACAGGAATAAGGTAGGGAAGAATTCTAAGGATCATTTTGACTGCCTCCAGAAGTTAGATCAGATGGCAAATTGGATTTGGTGCTAGGTCTTTCCCTTTAGGTTTTACCCCAACAATGTTTTCATTAGTTTCGCTCACTCTCGAAATCAAGCATTTTACAGCAGGTTGGAGCAGCCTGTATCTCAGCACAGGAATAAGGTAGGGAAGAATTCAAATACTCATTTTGACTGCCTCCAGAAGTTAGATCAGATGGCAAATTGGATTTGGTGCTAGGTCTTTCCCTTTAGGTTTTACCCCAACAATGTTTTCATTAGTTTCGCTCACTCTCGAAATCAAGCATTTTACAGCAGGTTGGAGCAGCCTGTATCTCAGTACAGGAATTAGGTAGGGAAGAATTCAAATACTCATTTTGACTGCCTCCAGAAGTTAGATCAGATGGCAAATTGGATTTGGTGCTAGGTCTTTCCCTTTAGGTTTTACCCCAACAATGTTTTCATTAGTTTCGCTCACTCTCGAAATCAAGCATTTTACAGCAGGTTGGAGCAGCCTGTATCTCAGCACAGGAATAAGGTAGGGAAGAATTCAAATACTCATTTTGACTGCCTCCAGAAGTTAGATCAGATGGCAAATTGGATTTGGTGCTAGGTCTTTCCCTTTAGGTTTTACCCCAACAATGTTTTCATTAGTTTCGCTCACTCTCGAAATCAAGCATTTTACAGCAGGTTGGAGCAGCCTGTATCTCAGCACAGGAATAAGGTAGGGAAGAATTCTAAGGATCATTTTGACTGCCTCCAGAAGTTAGATCAGATGGCAAATTGGATTTGGTGCTAGGTCTTTCCCTTTAGGTTTTACCCCAACAATGTTTTCATTAGTTTCGCTCACTCTCGAAATCAAGCATTTTACAGCAGGTTGGAGCAGCCTGTATCTCAGCACAGGAATAAGGTAGGGAAGAATTCAAATACTCATTTTGACTGCCTCCAGAAGTTAGATCAGATGGCAAATTGGATTTGGTGCTAGGTCTTTCCCTTTAGGTTTTACCCCAACAATGTTTTCACTAGTTTCGCTCACTCTCGAAATCAAGCATTTTACAGCAGGTTGGAGCAGCCTGTATCTCAGCACAGGAATAAGGTAGGGAAGAATTCTAAGGATCATTTTGACTGCCTCCAGAAGTTAGATCAGATGGCAAATTGGATTTGGTGCTAGGTCTTTCCCTTTAGGTTTTACCCCAACAATGTTTTCATTAGTTTCGCTCACTCTCGAAATCAAGCATTTTACAGCAGGTTGGAGCAGCCTGTATCTCAGCACAGGAATAAGGTAGGGAAGAATTCAAATACTCATTTTGACTGCCTCCAGAAGTTAGATCAGATGGCAAATTGGATTTGGTGCTAGGTCTTTCCCTTTAGGTTTTACCCCAACAATGTTTTCATTAGTTTCGCTCACTCTCGAAATCAAGCATTTTACAGCAGGTTGGAGCAGCCTGTATCTCAGCACAGGAATAAGGTAGGGAAGAATTCTAAGGATCATTTTGACTGCCTCCAGAAGTTAGATCAGATGGCCAATGCAATTTGGTGCTAGGCCTTTCCCTTTAGGTTTTACCCCAACAATGTTTTCATTAGTTTCGCTCACTCTCGAAATCAAGCATTTTACAGCAGGTTGGAGCAGCCTGTATCTCAGCACAGGAATAAGGTAGGGAAGAATTCTAAGGATCATTTTGACTGCCTCCAGAAGTTAGATCAGATGGCAAATTGGATTTGGTGCTAGGTCTTTCCCTTTAGGTTTTACCCCAACAATGTTTTCATTAGTTTCGCTCACTCTCGAAATCAAGCATTTTACAGTAGGTTGGAGCAGCCTGTATCTCAGCACAGGAATAAGGTAGGGAAGAATTCAAACACTCATTTTGACTGCCTCCAGAAGTTAGATCAGATGGCAAATTGGATTTGGTGCTAGGTCTTTCCCTTTAGGTTTTACCCCAACAATGTTTTCATTAGTTTCGCTCACTCTCGAAATCAAGCATTTTACAGCAGGTTGGAGCATCCTGTATCTCAGTACAGGAATAAGGTAGGGAAGAATTCTAAGGATCATTTTGACTGCCTCCAGAAGTTAGATCAGATGGCAAATTGGATTTGGTGCTAGGTCTTTCCCTTTAGGTTTTACCCCAACAATGTTTTCATTAGTTTCGCTCACTCTCGAAATCAAGCATTTTACAGCAGGTTGGAGCAGCCTGTATCTCAGCACAGGAATAAGGTAGGGAAGAATTCTAAGGATCATTTTGACTGCCTCCAGAAGTTAGATCAGATGGCAAATTGGATTTGGTGCTAGGTCTTTCCCTTTAGGTTTTACCCCAACAATGTTTTCATTAGTTTCGCTCACTCTCGAAATCAAGCATTTTACAGCAGGTTGGAGCAGCCTGTATCTCAGCACAGGAATAAGGTAGGGAAGAATTCAAATACTCATTTTGACTGCCTCCAGAAGTTAGATCAGATGGCAAATTGGATTTGGTGCTAGGTCTTTCCCTTTAGGTTTTACCCCAACAATGTTTTCATTAGTTTCGCTCACTCTCGAAATCAAGCATTTTACAGCAGGTTGGAGCAGCCTGTATCTCAGCACAGGAATAAGGTAGGGAAGAATTCTAAGGATCATTTTGACTGCCTCCAGAAGTTAGATCAGATGGCAAATTGGATTTGGTGCTAGGTCTTTCCCTTTAGGTTTTACCCCAACAATGTTTTCATTAGTTTCGCTCACTCTCGAAATCAAGCATTTTACAGCAGGTTGGAGCAGCCTGTATCTCAGCACAGGAATAAGGTAGGGAAGAATTCAAATACTCATTTTGACTGCCTCCAGAAGTTAGATCAGATGGCAAATTGGATTTGGTGCTAGGTCTTTCCCTTTAGGTTTTACCCCAACAATGTTTTCATTAGTTTCGCTCACTCTCGAAATCAAGCATTTTACAGCAGGTTGGAGCAGCCTGTATCTCAGCACAGGAATAAGGTAGGGAAGAATTCTAAGGATCATTTTGACTGCCTCCAGAAGTTAGATCAGATGGCAAATTGGATTTGGTGCTAGGTCTTTCCCTTTAGGTTTTACCCCAACAATGTTTTCATTAGTTTCGCTCACTCTCGAAATCAAGCATTTTACAGCAGGTTGGAGCAGCCTGTATCTCAGCACAGGAATAAGGTAGGGAAGAATTCAAATATTCATTTTGACTGCCTCCAGAAGTTAGATCAGATGGCAAATTGGATTTGGTGCTAGGTCTTTCCCTTTAGGTTTTACCCCAACAATGTTTTCATTAGTTTCGCTCACTCTCGAAATCAAGCATTTTACAGCAGGTTGGAGCAGCCTGTATCTCAGCACAGGAATAAGGTAGGGAAGAATTCTAAGGATCATTTTGACTGCCTCCAGAAGTTAGATCAGATGGCAAATTGGATTTGGTGCTAGGTCTTTCCCTTTAGGTTTTACCCCAACAATGTTTTCATTAGTTTCGCTCACTCTCGAAATCAAGCATTTTACAGCAGGTTGGAGCAGCCTGTATCTCAGCACAGGAATAAGGTAGGGAAGAATTCTAAGGATCATTTTGACTGCCTCCAGAAGTTAGATCAGATGGCAAATTGGATTTGGTGCTAGGTCTTTCCCTTTAGGTTTTACCCCAACAATGTTTTCATTAGTTTCGCTCACTCTCGAAATCAAGCATTTTACAGCAGGTTGGAGCAGCCTGTATCTCAGCACAGGAATAAGGTAGGGAAGAATTCAAATACTCATTTTGACTGCCTCCAGAAGTTAGATCAGATGGCAAATTGGATTTGGTGCTAGGTCTTTCCCTTTAGGTTTTACCCCAACAATGTTTTCATTAGTTTCGCTCACTCTCGAAATCAAGCATTTTACAGCAGGTTGGAGCAGCCTGTATCTCAGTACAGGAATTAGGTAGGGAAGAATTCAAATACTCATTTTGACTGCCTCCAGAAGTTAGATCAGATGGCAAATTGGATTTGGTGCTAGGTCTTTCCCTTTAGGTTTTACCCCAACAATGTTTTCATTAGTTTCGCTCACTCTCGAAATCAAGCATTTTACAGCAGGTTGGAGCAGCCTGTATCTCAGCACAGGAATAAGGTAGGGAAGAATTCTAAGGATCATTTTGACTGCCTCCAGAAGTTAGATCAGATGGCAAATTGGATTTGGTGCTAGGTCTTTCCCTTTAGGTTTTACCCCAACAATGTTTTCATTAGTTTCGCTCACTCTCGAAATCAAGCATTTTACAGCAGGTTGGAGCAGCCTGTATCTCAGCACAGGAATAAGGTAGGGAAGAATTCTAAGGATCATTTTGACTGCCTCCAGAAGTTAGATCAGATGGCAAATTGGATTTGGTGCTAGGTCTTTCCCTTTAGGTTTTACCCCAACAATGTTTTCATTAGTTTCGCTCACTCTCGAAATCAAGCATTTTACAGCAGGTTGGAGCAGCCTGTATCTCAGCACAGGAATAAGGTAGGGAAGAATTCTAAGGATCATTTTGACTGCCTCCAGAAGTTAGATCAGATGGCAAATTGGATTTGGTGCTAGGTCTTTCCCTTTAGGTTTTACCCCAACAATGTTTTCACTAGTTTCGCTCACTCTCGAAATCAAGCATTTTACAGCAGGTTGGAGCAGCCTGTATCTCAGCACAGGAATAAGGTAGGGAAGAATTCAAATACTCATTTTGACTGCCTCCAGAAGTTAGATCAGATGGCAAATTGGATTTGGTGCTAGGTCTTTCCCTTTAGGTTTTACCCCAACAATGTTTTCATTAGTTTCGCTCACTCTCGAAATCAAGCATTTTACAGCAGGTTGGAGCAGCCTGTATCTCAGCACAGGAATAAGGTAGGGAAGAATTCTAAGGATCATTTTGACTGCCTCCAGAAGTTAGATCAGATGGCCAATGCAATTTGGTGCTAGGCCTTTCCCTTTAGGTTTTACCCCAACAATGTTTTCATTAGTTTCGCTCACTCTCGAAATCAAGCATTTTACAGCAGGTTGGAGCAGCCTGTATCTCAGCACAGGAATAAGGTAGGGAAGAATTCTAAGGATCATTTTGACTGCCTCCAGAAGTTAGATCAGATGGCAAATTGGATTTGGTGCTAGGTCTTTCCCTTTAGGTTTTACCCCAACAATGTTTTCATTAGTTTCGCTCACTCTCGAAATCAAGCATTTTACAGTAGGTTGGAGCAGCCTGTATCTCAGCACAGGAATAAGGTAGGGAAGAATTCAAATACTCATTTTGACTGCCTCCAGAAGTTAGATCAGATGGCAAATTGGATTTGGTGCTAGGTCTTTCCCTTTAGGTTTTACCCCAACAATGTTTTCATTAGTTTCGCTCACTCTCGAAATCAAGCATTTTACAGCAGGTTGGAGCAGCCTGTATCTCAGCACAGGAATAAGGTAGGGAAGAATTCTAAGGATCATTTTGACTGCCTCCAGAAGTTAGATCAGATGGCAAATTGGATTTGGTGCTAGGTCTTTCCCTTTAGGTTTTACCCCAACAATGTTTTCATTAGTTTCGCTCACTCTCGAAATCAAGCATTTTACAGCAGGTTGGAGCAGCCTGTATCTCAGCACAGGAATAAGGTAGGGAAGAATTCTAAGGATCATTTTGACTGCCTCCAGAAGTTAGATCAGATGGCAAATTGGATTTGGTGCTAGGTCTTTCCCTTTAGGTTTTACCCCAACAATGTTTTCATTAGTTTCGCTCACTCTCGAAATCAAGCATTTTACAGCAGGTTGGAGCAGCCTGTATCTCAGCACAGGAATAAGGTAGGGAAGAATTCTAAGGATCATTTTGACTGCCTCCAGAAGTTAGATCAGATGGCCAATGCAATTTGGTGCTAGGCCTTTCCCTTTAGGTTTTACCCCAACAATGTTTTCATTAGTTTCGCTCACTCTCGAAATCAAGCATTTTACAGCAGGTTGGAGCAGCCTGTATCTCAGCACAGGAATAAGGTAGGGAAGAATTCTAAGGATCATTTTGACTGCCTCCAGAAGTTAGATCAGATGGCAAATTGGATTTGGTGCTAGGTCTTTCCCTTTAGGTTTTACCCCAACAATGTTTTCATTAGTTTCGCTCACTCTCGAAATCAAGCATTTTACAGCAGGTTGGAGCAGCCTGTATCTCAGCACAGGAATAAGGTAGGGAAGAATTCAAATACTCATTTTGACTGCCTCCAGAAGTTAGATCAGATGGCAAATTGGATTTGGTGCTAGGTCTTTCCCTTTAGGTTTTACCCCAACAATGTTTTCATTAGTTTCGCTCACTCTCGAAATCAAGCATTTTACAGCAGGTTGGAGCAGCCTGTATCTCAGCACAGGAATAAGGTAGGGAAGAATTCTAAGGATCATTTTGACTGCCTCCAGAAGTTAGATCAGATGGCAAATTGGATTTGGTGCTAGGTCTTTCCCTTTAGGTTTTACCCCAACAATGTTTTCATTAGTTTCGCTCACTCTCGAAATCAAGCATTTTACAGCAGGTTGGAGCAGCCTGTATCTCAGCACAGGAATAAGGTAGGGAAGAATTCTAAGGATCATTTTGACTGCCTCCAGAAGTTAGATCAGATGGCAAATTGGATTTGGTGCTAGGTCTTTCCCTTTAGGTTTTACCCCAACAATGTTTTCATTAGTTTCGCTCACTCTCGAAATCAAGCATTTTACAGCAGGTTGGAGCAGCCTGTATCTCAGCACAGGAATAAGGTAGGGAAGAATTCAAATACTCATTTTGACTGCCTCCAGAAGTTAGATCAGATGGCAAATTGGATTTGGTGCTAGGTCTTTCCCTTTAGGTTTTACCCCAACAATGTTTTCATTAGTTTCGCTCACTCTCGAAATCAAGCATTTTACAGCAGGTTGGAGCAGCCTGTATCTCAGCACAGGAATAAGGTAGGGAAGAATTCTAAGGATCATTTTGACTGCCTCCAGAAGTTAGATCAGATGGCAAATTGGATTTGGTGCTAGGTCTTTCCCTTTAGGTTTTACCCCAACAATGTTTTCATTAGTTTCGCTCACTCTCGAAATCAAGCATTTTACAGCAGGTTGGAGCAGCCTGTATCTCAGCACAGGAATAAGGTAGGGAAGAATTCAAATACTCATTTTGACTGCCTCCAGAAGTTAGATCAGATGGCAAATTGGATTTGGTGCTAGGTCTTTCCCTTTAGGTTTTACCCCAACAATGTTTTCATTAGTTTCGCTCACTCTCGAAATCAAGCATTTTACAGCAGGTTGGAGCAGCCTGTATCTCAGCACAGGAATAAGGTAGGGAAGAATTCAAATATTCATTTTGACTGCCTCCAGAAGTTAGATCAGATGGCAAATTGGATTTGGTGCTAGGTCTTTCCCTTTAGGTTTTACCCCAACAATGTTTTCATTAGTTTCGCTCACTCTCGAAATCAAGCATTTTACAGCAGGTTGGAGCAGCCTGTATCTCAGCACAGGAATAAGGTAGGGAAGAATTCTAAGGATCATTTTGACTGCCTCCAGAAGTTAGATCAGATGGCAAATTGGATTTGGTGCTAGGTCTTTCCCTTTAGGTTTTACCCCAACAATGTTTTCATTAGTTTCGCTCACTCTCGAAATCAAGCATTTTACAGCAGGTTGGAGCAGCCTGTATCTCAGCACAGGAATAAGGTAGGGAAGAATTCAAATACTCATTTTGACTGCCTCCAGAAGTTAGATCAGATGGCAAATTGGATTTGGTGCTAGGTCTTTCCCTTTAGGTTTTACCCCAACAATGTTTTCATTAGTTTCGCTCACTCTCGAAATGAAGCATTTTACAGCAGGTTGGAGCAGCCTGTATCTCAGTACAGGAATTAGGTAGGGAAGAATTCAAATACTCATTTTGACTGCCTCCAGAAGTTAGATCAGATGGCAAATTGGATTTGGTGCTAGGTCTTTCCCTTTAGGTTTTACCCCAACAATGTTTTCATTAGTTTCGCTCACTCTCGAAATCAAGCATTTTACAGCAGGTTGGAGCAGCCTGTATCTCAGCACAGGAATAAGGTAGGGAAGAATTCTAAGGATCATTTTGACTGCCTCCAGAAGTTAGATCAGATGGCAAATTGGATTTGGTGCTAGGTCTTTCCCTTTAGGTTTTACCCCAACAATGTTTTCATTAGTTTCGCTCACTCTCGAAATCAAGCATTTTACAGCAGGTTGGAGCAGCCTGTATCTCAGCACAGGAATAAGGTAGGGAAGAATTCTAAGGATCATTTTGACTGCCTCCAGAAGTTAGATCAGATGGCAAATTGGATTTGGTGCTAGGTCTTTCCCTTTAGGTTTTACCCCAACAATGTTTTCATTAGTTTCGCTCACTCTCGAAATCAAGCATTTTACAGCAGGTTGGAGCAGCCTGTATCTCAGCACAGGAATAAGGTAGGGAAGAATTCTAAGGATCATTTTGACTGCCTCCAGAAGTTAGATCAGATGGCAAATTGGATTTGGTGCTAGGTCTTTCCCTTTAGGTTTTACCCCAACAATGTTTTCACTAGTTTCGCTCACTCTCGAAATCAAGCATTTTACAGCAGGTTGGAGCAGCCTGTATCTCAGCACAGGAATAAGGTAGGGAAGAATTCAAATACTCATTTTGACTGCCTCCAGAAGTTAGATCAGATGGCAAATTGGATTTGGTGCTAGGTCTTTCCCTTTAGGTTTTACCCCAACAATGTTTTCATTAGTTTCGCTCACTCTCGAAATCAAGCATTTTACAGCAGGTTGGAGCAGCCTGTATCTCAGCACAGGAATAAGGTAGGGAAGAATTCTAAGGATCATTTTGACTGCCTCCAGAAGTTAGATCAGATGGCCAATGCAATTTGGTGCTAGGCCTTTCCCTTTAGGTTTTACCCCAACAATGTTTTCATTAGTTTCGCTCACTCTCGAAATCAAGCATTTTACAGCAGGTTGGAGCAGCCTGTATCTCAGCACAGGAATAAGGTAGGGAAGAATTCTAAGGATCATTTTGACTGCCTCCAGAAGTTAGATCAGATGGCAAATTGGATTTGGTGCTAGGTCTTTCCCTTTAGGTTTTACCCCAACAATGTTTTCATTAGTTTCGCTCACTCTCGAAATCAAGCATTTTACAGCAGGTTGGAGCAGCCTGTATCTCAGCACAGGAATAAGGTAGGGAAGAATTCAAATACTCATTTTGACTGCCTCCAGAAGTTAGATCAGATGGCAAATTGGATTTGGTGCTAGGTCTTTCCCTTTAGGTTTTACCCCAACAATGTTTTCATTAGTTTCGCTCACTCTCGAAATCAAGCATTTTACAGCAGGTTGGAGCAGCCTGTATCTCAGCACAGGAATAAGGTAGGGAAGAATTCTAAGGATCATTTTGACTGCCTCCAGAAGTTAGATCAGATGGCAAATTGGATTTGGTGCTAGGTCTTTCCCTTTAGGTTTTACCCCAACAATGTTTTCATTAGTTTCGCTCACTCTCGAAATCAAGCATTTTACAGCAGGTTGGAGCAGCCTGTATCTCAGCACAGGAATAAGGTAGGGAAGAATTCTAAGGATCATTTTGACTGCCTCCAGAAGTTAGATCAGATGGCAAATTGGATTTGGTGCTAGGTCTTTCCCTTTAGGTTTTACCCCAACAATGTTTTCATTAGTTTCGCTCACTCTCGAAATCAAGCATTTTACAGCAGGTTGGAGCAGCCTGTATCTCAGCACAGGAATAAGGTAGGGAAGAATTCAAATACTCATTTTGACTGCCTCCAGAAGTTAGATCAGATGGCAAATTGGATTTGGTGCTAGGTCTTTCCCTTTAGGTTTTACCCCAACAATGTTTTCATTAGTTTCGCTCACTCTCGAAATCAAGCATTTTACAGCAGGTTGGAGCAGCCTGTATCTCAGCACAGGAATAAGGTAGGGAAGAATTCTAAGGATCATTTTGACTGCCTCCAGAAGTTAGATCAGATGGCAAATTGGATTTGGTGCTAGGTCTTTCCCTTTAGGTTTTACCCCAACAATGTTTTCATTAGTTTCGCTCACTCTCGAAATCAAGCATTTTACAGCAGGTTGGAGCAGCCTGTATCTCAGCACAGGAATAAGGTAGGGAAGAATTCAAATACTCATTTTGACTGCCTCCAGAAGTTAGATCAGATGGCAAATTGGATTTGGTGCTAGGTCTTTCCCTTTAGGTTTTACCCCAACAATGTTTTCATTAGTTTCGCTCACTCTCGAAATCAAGCATTTTACAGCAGGTTGGAGCAGCCTGTATCTCAGCACAGGAATAAGGTAGGGAAGAATTCAAATATTCATTTTGACTGCCTCCAGAAGTTAGATCAGATGGCAAATTGGATTTGGTGCTAGGTCTTTCCCTTTAGGTTTTACCCCAACAATGTTTTCATTAGTTTCGCTCACTCTCGAAATCAAGCATTTTACAGCAGGTTGGAGCAGCCTGTATCTCAGCACAGGAATAAGGTAGGGAAGAATTCTAAGGATCATTTTGACTGCCTCCAGAAGTTAGATCAGATGGCAAATTGGATTTGGTGCTAGGTCTTTCCCTTTAGGTTTTACCCCAACAATGTTTTCATTAGTTTCGCTCACTCTCGAAATCAAGCATTTTACAGCAGGTTGGAGCAGCCTGTATCTCAGCACAGGAATAAGGTAGGGAAGAATTCTAAGGATCATTTTGACTGCCTCCAGAAGTTAGATCAGATGGCAAATTGGATTTGGTGCTAGGTCTTTCCCTTTAGGTTTTACCCCAACAATGTTTTCATTAGTTTCGCTCACTCTCGAAATCAAGCATTTTACAGCAGGTTGGAGCAGCCTGTATCTCAGCACAGGAATAAGGTAGGGAAGAATTCAAATACTCATTTTGACTGCCTCCAGAAGTTAGATCAGATGGCAAATTGGATTTGGTGCTAGGTCTTTCCCTTTAGGTTTTACCCCAACAATGTTTTCATTAGTTTCGCTCACTCTCGAAATGAAGCATTTTACAGCAGGTTGGAGCAGCCTGTATCTCAGTACAGGAATTAGGTAGGGAAGAATTCAAATACTCATTTTGACTGCCTCCAGAAGTTAGATCAGATGGCAAATTGGATTTGGTGCTAGGTCTTTCCCTTTAGGTTTTACCCCAACAATGTTTTCATTAGTTTCGCTCACTCTCGAAATCAAGCATTTTACAGCAGGTTGGAGCAGCCTGTATCTCAGCACAGGAATAAGGTAGGGAAGAATTCTAAGGATCATTTTGACTGCCTCCAGAAGTTAGATCAGATGGCAAATTGGATTTGGTGCTAGGTCTTTCCCTTTAGGTTTTACCCCAACAATGTTTTCATTAGTTTCGCTCACTCTCGAAATCAAGCATTTTACAGCAGGTTGGAGCAGCCTGTATCTCAGCACAGGAATAAGGTAGGGAAGAATTCTAAGGATCATTTTGACTGCCTCCAGAAGTTAGATCAGATGGCAAATTGGATTTGGTGCTAGGTCTTTCCCTTTAGGTTTTACCCCAACAATGTTTTCATTAGTTTCGCTCACTCTCGAAATCAAGCATTTTACAGCAGGTTGGAGCAGCCTGTATCTCAGCACAGGAATAAGGTAGGGAAGAATTCTAAGGATCATTTTGACTGCCTCCAGAAGTTAGATCAGATGGCAAATTGGATTTGGTGCTAGGTCTTTCCCTTTAGGTTTTACCCCAACAATGTTTTCACTAGTTTCGCTCACTCTCGAAATCAAGCATTTTACAGCAGGTTGGAGCAGCCTGTATCTCAGCACAGGAATAAGGTAGGGAAGAATTCAAATACTCATTTTGACTGCCTCCAGAAGTTAGATCAGATGGCAAATTGGATTTGGTGCTAGGTCTTTCCCTTTAGGTTTTACCCCAACAATGTTTTCATTAGTTTCGCTCACTCTCGAAATCAAGCATTTTACAGCAGGTTGGAGCAGCCTGTATCTCAGCACAGGAATAAGGTAGGGAAGAATTCTAAGGATCATTTTGACTGCCTCCAGAAGTTAGATCAGATGGCCAATGCAATTTGGTGCTAGGCCTTTCCCTTTAGGTTTTACCCCAACAATGTTTTCATTAGTTTCGCTCACTCTCGAAATCAAGCATTTTACAGCAGGTTGGAGCAGCCTGTATCTCAGCACAGGAATAAGGTAGGGAAGAATTCTAAGGATCATTTTGACTGCCTCCAGAAGTTAGATCAGATGGCAAATTGGATTTGGTGCTAGGTCTTTCCCTTTAGGTTTTACCCCAACAATGTTTTCATTAGTTTCGCTCACTCTCGAAATCAAGCATTTTACAGTAGGTTGGAGCAGCCTGTATCTCAGCACAGGAATAAGGTAGGGAAGAATTCAAATACTCATTTTGACTGCCTCCAGAAGTTAGATCAGATGGCAAATTGGATTTGGTGCTAGGTCTTTCCCTTTAGGTTTTACCCCAACAATGTTTTCATTAGTTTCGCTCACTCTCGAAATCAAGCATTTTACAGCAGGTTGGAGCAGCCTGTATCTCAGTACAGGAATTAGGTAGGGAAGAATTCTAAGGATCATTTTGACTGCCTCCAGAAGTTAGATCAGATGGCAAATTGGATTTGGTGCTAGGTCTTTCCCTTTAGGTTTTACCCCAACAATGTTTTCATTAGTTTCGCTCACTCTCGAAATCAAGCATTTTACAGCAGGTTGGAGCAGCCTGTATCTCAGCACAGGAATAAGGTAGGGAAGAATTCTAAGGATCATTTTGACTGCCTCCAGAAGTTAGATCAGATGGCAAATTGGATTTGGTGCTAGGTCTTTCCCTTTAGGTTTTACCCCAACAATGTTTTCATTAGTTTCGCTCACTCTCAAAATCAAGCATTTTACAGCAGGTTGGAGCAGCCTGTATCTCAGCACAGGAATAAGGTAGGGAAGAATTCTAAGGATCATTTTGACTGCCTCCAGAAGTTAGATCAGATGGCAAATTGGATTTGGTGCTAGGTCTTTCCCTTTAGGTTTTACCCCCAACAATGTTTTCATTAGTTTCGCTCACTCTCGAAATCAAGCATTTTACAGCAGGTTGGAGCAGCCTGTATCTCAGCACAGGAATAAGGTAGGGAAGAATTCTAAGGATCATTTTGACTGCCTCCAGAAGTTAGATCAGATGGCCAATGCAATTTGGTGCTAGGCCTTTCCCTTTAGGTTTTACCCCAACAATGTTTTCATTAGTTTCGCTCACTCTCGAAATCAAGCATTTTACAGCAGGTTGGAGCAGCCTGTATCTCAGCACAGGAATAAGGTAGGGAAGAATTCTAAGGATCATTTTGACTGCCTCCAGAAGTTAGATCAGATGGCAAATTGGATTTGGTGCTAGGTCTTTCTATTTAGGTTTTACCCCAACAATGTTTTCATTAGTTTCGCTCACTCTCGAAATCAAGCATTTTACAGCAGGTTGGAGCAGCCTGTATCTCAGCACAGGAATAAGGTAGGGAAGATTTCTAAGGATCATTTTGACTGCCCTCCAGAAGTTAGATCAGATGGCAAATTGGATTTGGTGCTAGGTCTTTCCCTTTAGGTTTTACCCCAACAATGTTTTCATTAGTTTCGCTCACTCTCGAAATCAAGCATTTTACAGCAGGTTGGAGCAGCCTGTATCTCAGCACAGGAATAAGGTAGGGAAGAATTCTAAGGATCATTTTGACTGCCTCCAGAAGTTAGATCAGATGGCAAATTGGATTTGGTGCTAGGTCTTTCCCTTTAGGTTTTACCCCAACAATGTTTTCATTAGTTTCGCTCACTCTCGAAATCAAGCATTTTACAGCAGGTTGGAGCAGCCTGTATCTCAGCACAGGAATAAGGTAGGGAAGAATTCTAAGGATCATTTTGACTGCCTCCAGAAGTTAGATCAGATGGCCAATGCAATTTGGTGCTAGGCCTTTCCCTTTAGGTTTTACCCCAACAATGTTTTCATTAGTTTCGCTCACTCTCGAAATCAAGCATTTTACAGCAGGTTGGAGCAGCCTGTATCTCAGCACAGGAATAAGGTAGGGAAGAATTCTAAGGATCATTTTGACTGCCTCCAGAAGTTAGATCAGATGGCAAATTGGATTTGGTGCTAGGTCTTTCCCTTTAGGTTTTACCCCAACAATGTTTTCATAGTTTCGCTCACTCTCGAAATCAAGCATTTTACAGCAGGTTGGAGCAGCCTGTATCTCAGCACAGGAATAAGGTAGGGAAGATTTCTAAGGATCATTTTGACTGCCTCCAGAAGTTAGATCAGATGGCAAATTGGATTTGGTGCTAGGTCTTTCCCTTTAGGTTTTACCCCAACAATGTTTTCATTAGTTTCGCTCACTCTCGAAATCAAGCATTTTACAGCAGGTTGGAGCAGCCTGTATCTCAGCACAGGAATAAGGTAGGGAAGAATTCTAAGGATCATTTTGACTGCCTCCAGAAGTTAGATCAGATGGCAAATTGGATTTGGTGCTAGGTCTTTCCCTTTAGGTTTTACCCCAACAATGTTTTCATTAGTTTCGCTCACTCTCGAAATCAAGCATTTTACAGCAGGTTGGAGCAGCCTGTATCTCAGCACAGGAATAAGGTAGGGAAGAATTCTAAGGATCATTTTGACTGCCTCCAGAAGTTAGATCAGATGGCAAATTGGATTTGGTGCTAGGTCTTTCCCTTTAGGTTTTACCCCAACAATGTTTTCATTAGTTTCGCTCACTCTCGAAATCAAGCATTTTACAGCAGGTTGGAGCAGCCTGTATCTCAGCACAGGAATAAGGTAGGGAAGAATTCTAAGGATCATTTTGACTGCCTCCAGAAGTTAGATCAGATGGCAAATTGGATTTGGTGCTAGGTCTTTCCCTTTAGGTTTTACCCCAACAATGTTTTCATTAGTTTCGCTCACTCTCGAAATCAAGCATTTTACAGCAGGTTGGAGCAGCCTGTATCTCAGCACAGGAATAAGGTAGGGAAGAATTCTAAGGATCATTTTGACTGCCTCCAGAAGTTAGATCAGATGGCAAATTGGATATGGTGCTAGGTCTTTCCCTTTAGGTTTTACCCCAACAATGTTTTCATTAGTTTCGCTCACTCTCGAAATCAAGCATTTTACAGCAGGTTGGAGCAGCCTGTATCTCAGCACAGGAATAAGGTAGGGAAGAATTCTAAGGATCATTTTGACTGCCTCCAGAAGTTAGATCAGATGGCAAATTGGATTTGGTGCTAGGTCTTTCCCTTTAGGTTTTACCCCAACAATGTTTTCATTAGTTTCGCTCACTCTCGAAATCAAGCATTTTACAGTAGGTTGGAGCAGCCTGTATCTCAGCACAGGAATAAGGTAGGGAAGAATTCAAATACTCATTTTGACTGCCTCCAGAAGTTAGATCAGATGGCAAATTGGATTTGGTGCTAGGTCTTTCCCTTTAGGTTTTACCCCAACAATGTTTTCATTAGTTTCGCTCACTCTCGAAATCAAGCATTTTACAGCAGGTTGGAGCAGCCTGTATCTCAGTACAGGAATTAGGTAGGGAAGAATTCAAATACTCATTTTGACTGCCTCCAGAAGTTAGATCAGATGGCAAATTGGATTTGGTGCTAGGTCTTTCCCTTTAGGTTTTACCCCAACAATGTTTTCATTAGTTTCGCTCACTCTCGAAATCAAGCATTTTACAGCAGGTTGGAGCAGCCTGTATCTCAGCACAGGAATAAGGTAGGGAAGAATTCAAATACTCATTTTGACTGCCTCCAGAAGTTAGATCAGATGGCAAATTGGATTTGGTGCTAGGTCTTTCCCTTTAGGTTTTACCCCAACAATGTTTTCATTAGTTTCGCTCACTCTCGAAATCAAGCATTTTACAGCAGGTTGGAGCAGCCTGTATCTCAGCACAGGAATAAGGTAGGGAAGAATTCTAAGGATCATTTTGACTGCCTCCAGAAGTTAGATCAGATGGCAAATTGGATTTGGTGCTAGGTCTTTCCCTTTAGGTTTTACCCCAACAATGTTTTCATTAGTTTCGCTCACTCTCGAAATCAAGCATTTTACAGCAGGTTGGAGCAGCCTGTATCTCAGCACAGGAATAAGGTAGGGAAGAATTCTAAGGATCATTTTGACTGCCTCCAGAAGTTAGATCAGATGGCAAATTGGATTTGGTGCTAGGTCTTTCCCTTTAGGTTTTACCCCAACAATGTTTTCATTAGTTTCGCTCACTCTCGAAATCAAGCATTTTACAGCAGGTTGGAGCAGCCTGTATCTCAGCACAGGAATAAGGTAGGGAAGAATTCAAATACTCATTTTGACTGCCTCCAGAAGTTAGATCAGATGGCAAATTGGATTTGGTGCTAGGTCTTTCCCTTTAGGTTTTACCCCAACAATGTTTTCATTAGTTTCGCTCACTCTCGAAATCAAGCATTTTACAGCAGGTTGGAGCAGCCTGTATCTCAGCACAGGAATAAGGTAGGGAAGAATTCTAAGGATCATTTTGACTGCCTCCAGAAGTTAGATCAGATGGCCAATGCAATTTGGTGCTAGGCCTTTCCCTTTAGGTTTTACCCCAACAATGTTTTCATTAGTTTCGCTCACTCTCGAAATCAAGCATTTTACAGCAGGTTGGAGCAGCCTGTATCTCAGCACAGGAATAAGGTAGGGAAGAATTCTAAGGATCATTTTGACTGCCTCCAGAAGTTAGATCAGATGGCAAATTGGATTTGGTGCTAGGTCTTTCCCTTTAGGTTTTACCCCAACAATGTTTTCATTAGTTTCGCTCACTCTCGAAATCAAGCATTTTACAGTAGGTTGGAGCAGCCTGTATCTCAGCACAGGAATAAGGTAGGGAAGAATTCAAATACTCATTTTGACTGCCTCCAGAAGTTAGATCAGATGGCAAATTGGATTTGGTGCTAGGTCTTTCCCTTTAGGTTTTACCCCAACAATGTTTTCATTAGTTTCGCTCACTCTCGAAATCAAGCATTTTACAGCAGGTTGGAGCAGCCTGTATCTCAGTACAGGAATTAGGTAGGGAAGAATTCTAAGGATCATTTTGACTGCCTCCAGAAGTTAGATCAGATGGCAAATTGGATTTGGTGCTAGGTCTTTCCCTTTAGGTTTTACCCCAACAATGTTTTCATTAGTTTCGCTCACTCTCGAAATCAAGCATTTTACAGCAGGTTGGAGCAGCCTGTATCTCAGCACAGGAATAAGGTAGGGAAGAATTCTAAGGATCATTTTGACTGCCTCCAGAAGTTAGATCAGATGGCAAATTGGATTTGGTGCTAGGTCTTTCCCTTTAGGTTTTACCCCAACAATGTTTTCATTAGTTTCGCTCACTCTCGAAATCAAGCATTTTACAGCAGGTTGGAGCAGCCTGTATCTCAGCACAGGAATAAGGTAGGGAAGAATTCTAAGGATCATTTTGACTGCCTCCAGAAGTTAGATCAGATGGCAAATTGGATTTGGTGCTAGGTCTTTCCCTTTAGGTTTTACCCCAACAATGTTTTCATTAGTTTCGCTCACTCTCGAAATCAAGCATTTTACAGCAGGTTGGAGCAGCCTGTATCTCAGCACAGGAATAAGGTAGGGAAGAATTCTAAGGATCATTTTGACTGCCTCCAGAAGTTAGATCAGATGGCAAGTTGGATTTGGTGCTAGGTCTTTCCCTTTAGGTTTTACCCCAACAATGTTTTCATTAGTTTTGCTCACTCTCGAAATCAAGCATTTTACAGCAGGTTGGAGCAGCCTGTATCTCAGCACAGGAATAAGGTAGGGAAGAATTCTAAGGATCATTTTGACTGCCTCCAGAAGTTAGATCAGATGGCAAATTGGATTTGGTGCTAGGTCTTTCCCTTTAGGTTTTACCCCAACAATGTTTTCATTAGTTTCGCTCACTCTCGAAATCAAGCATTTTACAGCAGGTTGGAGCAGCCTGTATCTCAGCACAGGAATAAGGTAGGGAAGAATTCTAAAAATCATTTTGACTGCCTCCAGAAGTTAGATCAGATGGCAAATTGGATTTGGTGCTAGGTCTTTCCCTTTAGGTTTTACCCCAACAATGTTTTCATTAGTTTCGCTCACTCTGGAAATCAAGCATTTTACAGCAGGTTGGAGCAGCCTGTATCTCAGCACAGGAATAAGGTAGGGAAGAATTCTAAGGATCATTTTGACTGCCTCCAGAAGTTAGATCAGATGGCAAATTGGATTTGGTGCTAGGTCTTTCCCTTTAGGTTTTACCCCAACAATGTTTTCATTAGTTTCGCTCACTCTCGAAATCAAGCATTTTACAGCAGGTTGGAGCAGCCTGTATCTCAGCACAGGAATAAGGTAGGGAAGAATTCTAAGGATCATTTTGACTGCCTCCAGAAGTTAGATCAGATGGCAAATTGGATTTGGTGCTAGGTCTTTCCCTTTAGGTTTTACCCCAACAATGTTTTCATTAGTTTCGCTCACTCTCGAAATCAAGCATTTTACAGCAGGTTGGAGCAGCCTGTATCTCAGCACAGGAATAAGGTAGGGAAGAATTCTAAGGATCATTTTGACTGCCTCCAGAAGTTAGATCAGATGGCAAATTGGATTTGGTGCTAGGTCTTTCCCTTTAGGTTTTACCCCAACAATGTTTTCATTAGTTTCGCTCACTCTCGAAATCAAGCATTTTACAGCAGGTTGGAGCAGCCTGTATCTCAGCACAGGAATAAGGTAGGGAAGAATTCTAAGGATCATTTTGACTGCCTCCAGAAGTTAGATCAGATGGCAAATTGGATTTGGTGCTAGGTCTTTCCCTTTAGGTTTTACCCCAACAATGTTTTCATTAGTTTCGCTCACTCTCGAAATCAAGCATTTTACAGCAGGTTGGAGCAGCCTGTATCTCAGCACAGGAATAAGGTAGGGAAGAATTCTAAGGATCATTTTGACTGCCTCCAGAAGTTAGATCAGATGGCAAATTGGATTTGGTGCTAGGTCTTTCCCTTTAGGTTTTACCCCAACAATGTTTTCATTAGTTTCGCTCACTCTCGAAATCAAGCATTTTACAGCAGGTTGGAGCAGCCTGTATCTCAGCACAGGAATAAGGTAGGGAAGAATTCTAAGGATCATTTTGACTGCCTCCAGAAGTTAGATCAGATGGCAAATTGGATTTGGTGCTAGGTCTTTCCCTTTAGGTTTTACCCCAACAATGTTTTCATTAGTTTCGCTCACTCTCGAAATCAAGCATTTTACAGCAGGTTGGAGCAGCCTGTATCTCAGCACAGGAATAAGGTAGGGAAGAATTCTAAGGATCATTTTGACTGCCTCCAGAAGTTAGATCAGATGGCAAATTGGATTTGGTGCTAGGTCTTTCCCTTTAGGTTTTACCCCAACAATGTTTTCATTAGTTTCGCTCACTCTCGAAATCAAGCATTTTACAGCAGGTTGGAGCAGCCTGTATCTCAGCACAGGAATAAGGTAGGGAAGAATTCTAAGGATCATTTTGACTGCCTCCAGAAGTTAGATCAGATGGCAAATTGGATTTGGTGCTAGGTCTTTCCCTTTAGGTTTTACCCCAACAATGTTTTCATTAGTTTCGCTCACTCTCGAAATCAAGCATTTTACAGCAGGTTGGAGCAGCCTGTATCTCAGCACAGGAATAAGGTAGGGAAGAATTCTAAGGATCATTTTGACTGCCTCCAGAAGTTAGATCAGATGGCAAATTGGATTTGGTGCTAGGTCTTTCCCTTTAGGTTTTACCCCAACAATGTTTTCATTAGTTTCGCTCACTCTCGAAATCAAGCATTTTACAGCAGGTTGGAGCAGCCTGTATCTCAGCACAGGAATAAGGTAGGGAAGAATTCTAAGGATCATTTTGACTGCCTCCAGAAGTTAGATCAGATGGCAAATTGGATTTGGTGCTAGGTCTTTCCCTTTAGGTTTTACCCCAACAATGTTTTCATTAGTTTCGCTCACTCTCAAAATCAAGCATTTTACAGCAGGTTGGAGCAGCCTGTATCTCAGCACAGGAATAAGGTAGGGAAGAATTCTAAGGATCATTTTGACTGCCTCCAGAAGTTAGATCAGATGGCAAATTGGATTTGGTGCTAGGTCTTTCCCTTTAGGTTTTACCCCAACAATGTTTTCATTAGTTTCGCTCACTCTCGAAATCAAGCATTTTACAGCAGGTTGGAGCAGCCTGTATCTCAGCACAGGAATAAGATAGGGAAGAATTCTAAGGATCATTTTGACTGCCTCCAGAAGTTAGATCAGATGGCAAATTGGATTTGGTGCTAGGTCTTTCCCTTTAGGTTTTACCCCAACAATGTTTTCATTAGTTTCGCTCACTCTCGAAATCAAGCATTTTACAGCAGGTTGGAGCAGCCTGTATCTCAGCACAGGAATAAGGTAGGGAAGAATTCTAAGGATCATTTTGACTGCCTCCAGAAGTTAGATCAGATGGCAAATTGGATTTGGTGCTAGGTCTTTCCCTTTAGGTTTTACCCCAACAAAGTTTTCATTAGTTTCGCTCACTCTCGAAATCAAGCATTTTACAGCAGGTTGGAGCAGCCTGTATCTCAGCACAGGAATAAGGTAGGGAAGAATTCAAATACTCATTTTGACTGCCTCCAGAAGTTAGATCAGATGGCAAATTGGATTTGGTGCTAGGTCTTTCCCTTTAGGTTTTACCCCAACAATGTTTTCATTAGTTTCGCTCACTCTCGAAATCAAGCATTTTACAGCAGGTTGGAGCAGCCTGTATCTCAGCACAGGAATAAGGTAGGGAAGAATTCTAAGGATCATTTTGACTGCCTCCAGAAGTTAGATCAGATGGCAAATTGGATTTGGTGCTAGGTCTTTCCCTTTAGGTTTTACCCCAACAATGTTTTCATTAGTTTCGCTCACTCTCGAAATCAAGCATTTTACAGCAGGTTGGAGCAGCCTGTATCTCAGCACAGGAATAAGGTAGGGAAGAATTCTAAGGATCATTTTGACTGCCTCCAGAAGTTAGATCAGATGGCAAATTGGATTTGGTGCTAGGTCTTTCCCTTTAGGTTTTACCCCAACAATGCTTTCATTAGTTTCGCTCACTCTCGAAATCAAGCATTTTACAGCAGGTTGGAGCAGCCTGTATCTCAGCACAGGAATAAGGTAGGGAAGAATTCTAAGGATCATTTTGACTGCCTCCAGAAGTTAGATCAGATGGCAAATTGGATTTGGTGCTAGGTCTTTCCCTTTAGGTTTTACCCCAACAATGTTTTCATTAGTTTCGCTCACTCTCGAAATCAAGCATTTTACAGCAGGTTGGAGCAGCCTGTATCTCAGCACAGGAATAAGGTAGGGAAGAATTCAAATACTCATTTTGACTGCCTCCAGAAGTTAGATCAGATGGCAAATTGGATTTGGTGCTAGGTCTTTCCCTTTAGGTTTTACCCCAACAATGTTTTCATTAGTTTCGCTCACTCTCGAAATCAAGCATTTTACAGCAGGTTGGAGCAGCCTGTATCTCAGCACAGGAATAAGGTAGGGAAGAATTCTAAGGATCATTTTGACTGCCTCCAGAAGTTAGATCAGATGGCAAATTGGATTTGGTGCTAGGTCTTTCCCTTTAGGTTTTACCCCAACAATGCTTTCATTAGTTTCGCTCACTCTCGAAATCAAGCATTTTACAGCAGGTTGGAGCAGCCTGTATCTCAGCACAGGAATAAGGTAGGGAAGAATTCTAAGGATCATTTTGACTGCCTCCAGAAGTTAGATCAGATGGCAAATTGGATTTGGTGCTAGGTCTTTCCCTTTAGGTTTTACCCCAACAATGTTTTCATTAGTTTCGCTCACTCTCGAAATCAAGCATTTTACAGCAGGTTGGAGCAGCCTGTATCTCAGCACAGGAATAAGGTAGGGAAGAATTCAAATACTCATTTTGACTGCCTCCAGAAGTTAGATCAGATGGCAAATTGGATTTGGTGCTAGGTCTTTCCCTTTAGGTTTTACCCCAACAATGTTTTCATTAGTTTCGCTCACTCTCGAAATCAAGCATTTTACAGCAGGTTGGAGCAGCCTGTATCTCAGCACAGGAATAAGGTAGGGAAGAATTCTAAGGATCATTTTGACTGCCTCCAGAAGTTAGATCAGATGGCAAATTGGATTTGGTGCTAGGTCTTTCCCTTTAGGTTTTACCCCAACAATGTTTTCATTAGTTTCGCTCACTCTCGAAATCAAGCATTTTACAGCAGGTTGGAGCAGCCTGTATCTCAGCACAGGAATAAGGTAGGGAAGAATTCAAATACTCATTTTGACTGCCTCCAGAAGTTAGATCAGATGGCAAATTGGATTTGGTGCTAGGTCTTTCCCTTTAGGTTTTACCCCAACAATGTTTTCATTAGTTTCGCTCACTCTCGAAATCAAGCATTTTACAGCAGGTTGGAGCAGCCTGTATCTCAGCACAGGAATAAGGTAGGGAAGAATTCTAAGGATCATTTTGACTGCCTCCAGAAGTTAGATCAGATGGCAAATTGGATTTGGTGCTAGGTCTTTCCCTTTAGGTTTTACCCCAACAATGTTTTCATTAGTTTCGCTCACTCTCGAAATCAAGCATTTTACAGCAGGTTGGAGCAGCCTGTATCTCAGCACAGGAATAAGGTAGGGAAGAATTCTAAGGATCATTTTGACTGCCTCCAGAAGTTAGATCAGATGGCAAATTGGATTTGGTGCTAGGTCTTTCCCTTTAGGTTTTACCCCAACAATGTTTTCATTAGTTTCGCTCACTCTCGAAATCAAGCATTTTACAGCAGGTTGGAGCAGCCTGTATCTCAGCACAGGAATAAGGTAGGGAAGAATTCAAATACTCATTTTGACTGCCTCCAGAAGTTAGATCAGATGGCAAATTGGATTTGGTGCTAGGTCTTTCCCTTTAGGTTTTACCCCAACAATGTTTTCATTAGTTTCGCTCACTCTCGAAATCAAGCATTTTACAGCAGGTTGGAGCAGCCTGTATCTCAGCACAGGAATAAGGTAGGGAAGAATTCTAAGGATCATTTTGACTGCCTCCAGAAGTTAGATCAGATGGCAAATTGGATTTGGTGCTAGGTCTTTCCCTTTAGGTTTTACCCCAACAATGTTTTCATTAGTTTCGCTCACTCTCGAAATCAAGCATTTTACAGCAGGTTGGAGCAGCCTGTATCTCAGCACAGGAATAAGGTAGGGAAGAATTCAAATACTCATTTTGACTGCCTCCAGAAGTTAGATCAGATGGCAAATTGGATTTGGTGCTAGGTCTTTCCCTTTAGGTTTTACCCCAACAATGTTTTCATTAGTTTCGCTCACTCTCGAAATCAAGCATTTTACAGCAGGTTGGAGCAGCCTGTATCTCAGCACAGGAATAAGGTAGGGAAGAATTCTAAGGATCATTTTGACTGCCTCCAGAAGTTAGATCAGATGGCAAATTGGATTTGGTGCTAGGTCTTTCCCTTTAGGTTTTACCCCAACAATGTTTTCATTAGTTTCGCTCACTCTCGAAATCAAGCATTTTACAGCAGGTTGGAGCAGCCTCTATCTCAGCACAGGAATAAGGTAGGGAAGAATTCTAAGGATCATTTTGACTGCCTCCAGAAGTTAGATCAGATGGCAAATTGGATTTGGTGCTAGGTCTTTCCCTTTAGGTTTTACCCCAACAATGTTTTCATCAGTTTCGCTCACTCTCGAAATCAAGCATTTTACAGCAGGTTGGAGCAGCCTGTATCTCAGCACAGGAATAAGGTAGGGAAGAATTCTAAGGATCATTTTGACTGCCTCCAGAAGTTAGATCAGATGGCAAATTGGATTTGGTGCTAGGTCTTTCCCTTTAGGTTTTACCCCAACAATGTTTTCATTAGTTTCGCTCACTCTCGAAATCAAGCATTTTACAGCAGGTTGGAGCAGCCTGTATCTCAGCACAGGAATAAGGTAGGGAAGAATTCAAATACTCATTTTGACTGCCTCCAGAAGTTAGATCAGATGGCAAATTGGATTTGGTGCTAGGTCTTTCCCTTTAGGTTTTACCCCAACAATGTTTTCATTAGTTTCGCTCACTCTCGAAATCAAGCATTTTACAGCAGGTTGGAGCAGCCTGTATCTCAGCACAGGAATAAGGTAGGGAAGAATTCTAAGGATCATTTTGACTGCCTCCAGAAGTTAGATCAGATGGCAAATTGGATTTGGTGCTAGGTCTTTCCCTTTAGGTTTTACCCCAACAATGTTTTCATCAGTTTCGCTCACTCTCGAAATCAAGCATTTTACAGCAGGTTGGAGCAGCCTGTATCTCAGCACAGGAATAAGGTAGGGAAGAATTCTAAGGATCATTTTGACTGCCTCCAGAAGTTAGATCAGATGGCAAATTGGATTTGGTGCTAGGTCTTTCCCTTTAGGTTTTACCCCAACAATGTTTTCATTAGTTTCGCTCACTCTCGAAATCAAGCATTTTACAGCAGGTTGGAGCAGCCTGTATCTCAGCACAGGAATAAGGTAGGGAAGAATTCAAATACTCATTTTGACTGCCTCCAGAAGTTAGATCAGATGGCAAATTGGATTTGGTGCTAGGTCTTTCCCTTTAGGTTTTACCCCAACAATGTTTTCATTAGTTTCGCTCACTCTCGAAATCAAGCATTTTACAGCAGGTTGGAGCAGCCTGTATCTCAGCACAGGAATAAGGTAGGGAAGAATTCTAAGGATCATTTTGACTGCCTCCAGAAGTTAGATCAGATGGCAAATTGGATTTGGTGCTAGGTCTTTCCCTTTAGGTTTTACCCCAACAATGTTTTCATTAGTTTCGCTCACTCTCGAAATCAAGCATTTTTCAGCAGGTTGGAGCAGCCTGTATCTCAGCACAGGAATAAGGTAGGGAAGAATTCTAAGGATCATTTTGACTGCCTCCAGAAGTTAGATCAGATGGCAAATTGGATTTGGTGCTAGGTCTTTCCCTTTAGGTTTTACCCCAACAATGTTTTCATTAGTTTCGCTCACTCTCGAAATCAAGCATTTTACAGCAGGTTGGAGCAGCCTGTATCTCAGCACAGGAATAAGGTAGGGAAGAATTCTAAGGATCATTTTGACTGCCTCCAGAAGTTAGATCAGATGGCAAATTGGATTTGGTGCTAGGTCTTTCCCTTTAGGTTTTACCCCAACAATGTTTTCATTAGTTTCGCTCACTCTCGAAATCAAGCATTTTACAGCAGGTTGGAGCAGCCTGTATCTCAGCACAGGAATAAGGTAGGGAAGAATTCTAAGGATCATTTTGACTGCCTCCAGAAGTTAGATCAGATGGCAAATTGGATTTGGTGCTAGGTCTTTCCTTTAGGTTTTTACCCCAACAATGTTTTCATTAGTTTCGCTCACTCTCGAAATCAAGCATTTTACAGCAGGTTGGAGCAGCCTGTATCTCAGCACAGGAATAAGGTAGGGAAGAATTCTAAGGATCATTTTGACTGCCTCCAGAAGTTAGATCAGATGGCAAATTGGATTTGGTGCTAGGTCTTTCCCTTTAGGTTTTACCCCAACAATGTTTTCATTAGTTTCGCTCACTCTCGAAATCAAGCATTTTACAGCAGGTTGGAGCAGCCTGTATCTCAGCACAGGAATAAGGTAGGGAAGAATTCTAAGGATCATTTTGACTGCCTCCAGAAGTTAGATCAGATGGCAAATTGGATTTGGTGCTAGGTCTTTCCCTTTAGGTTTTACCCCAACAATGTTTTCATTAGTTTCGCTCACTCTCGAAATCAAGCATTTTACAGCAGGTTGGAGCAGCCTGTATCTCAGCACAGGAATAAGGTAGGGAAGAATTCTAAGGATCATTTTGACTGCCTCCAGAAGTTAGATCAGATGGCAAATTGGATTTGGTGCTAGGGGTCTTTCCCTTTAGGTTTTACCCCAACAATGTTTTCATTAGTTTCGCTCACTCTCGAAATCAAGCATTTTACAGCAGGTTGGGAGCAGCCTGTATCTCAGCACAGGAATAAGGTAGGGAAGAATTCTAAGGATCATTTTGACTGCCTCCAGAAGTTAGATCAGATGGCAAATTGGATTTGGTGCTAGGTCTTTCCCTTTAGGTTTTACCCCAACAATGTTTTCATTAGTTTCGCTCACTCTCGAAATCAAGCATTTTACAGCAGGTTGGAGCAGCCTGTATCTCAGCACAGGAATAAGGTAGGGAAGAGTTCTAAGGATCATTTTGACTGCCTCCAGAAGTTAGATCAGATGGCAAATTGGATTTGGTGCTAGGTCTTTCCCTTTAGGTTTTACCCCAACAATGTTTTCATTAGTTTCGCTCACTCTCGAAATCAAGCATTTTACAGCAGGTTGGAGCAGCCTGTATCTCAGCACAGGAATAAGGTAGGGAAGAATTCAAATACTCATTTTGACTGCCTCCAGAAGTTAGATCAGATGGCAAATTGGATTTGGTGCTAGGTCTTTCCCTTTAGGTTTTACCCCAACAATGTTTTCATTAGTTTCGCTCACTCTCGAAATCAAGCATTTTACAGCAGGTTGGAGCAGCCTGTATCTCAGCACAGGAATAAGGTAGGGAAGAATTCTAAGGATCATTTTGACTGCCTCCAGAAGTTAGATCAGATGGCAAATTGGATTTGGTGCTAGGTCTTTCCCTTTAGGTTTTACCCCAACAATGTTTTCATTAGTTTCGCTCACTCTCGAAATCAAGCATTTTACAGCAGGTTGGAGCAGCCTGTATCTCAGCACAGGAATAAGGTAGGGAAGAATTCAAATACTCATTTTGACTGCCTCCAGAAGTTAGATCAGATGGCAAATTGGATTTGGTGCTAGGTCTTTCCCTTTAGGTTTTACCCCAACAATGTTTTCATTAGTTTCGCTCACTCTCGAAATCAAGCATTTTACAGCAGGTTGGAGCAGCCTGTATCTCAGCACAGGAATAAGGTAGGGAAGAATTCTAAGGATCATTTTGACTGCCTCCAGAAGTTAGATCAGATGGCAAATTGGATTTGGTGCTAGGTCTTTCCCTTTAGGTTTTACCCCAACAATGTTTTCATTAGTTTCGCTCACTCTCGAAATCAAGCATTTTACAGCAGGTTGGAGCAGCCTGTATCTCAGCACAGGAATAAGGTAGGGAAGAATTCAAATACTCATTTTGACTGCCTCCAGAAGTTAGATCAGATGGCAAATTGGATTTGGTGCTAGGTCTTTCCCTTTAGGTTTTACCCCAACAATGTTTTCATTAGTTTCGCTCACTCTCGAAATCAAGCATTTTACAGCAGGTTGGAGCAGCCTGTATCTCAGCACAGGAATAAGGTAGGGAAGAATTCAAATACTCATTTTGACTGCCTCCAGAAGTTAGATCAGATGGCAAATTGGATTTGGTGCTAGGTCTTTCCCTTTAGGTTTTACCCCAACAATGTTTTCATTAGTTTCGCTCACTCTCGAAATCAAGCATTTTACAGCAGGTTGGAGCAGCCTGTATCTCAGCACAGGAATAAGGTAGGGAAGAATTCTAAGGATCATTTTGACTGCCTCCAGAAGTTAGATCAGATGCAAATTGGATTTGGTGCTAGGTCTTTCCCTTTAGGTTTTTACCCCAACAATGTTTTCATTAGTTTCGCTCCACTCTCGAAATCAAGCATTTTACAGCAGGTTGGAGCAGCCTGTATCTCAGCACAGGAATAAGGTAGGGAAGAATTCAAATACTCATTTTGACTGCCTCCAGAAGTTAGATCAGATGGCAAATTGGATTTGGTGCTAGGTCTTTCCCTTTAGGTTTTACCCCAACAATGTTTTCATTAGTTTCGCTCACTCTCGAAATCAAGCATTTTACAGCAGGTTGGAGCAGCCTGTATCTCAGCACAGGAATAAGGTAGGGAAGAATTCTAAGGATCATTTTGACTGCCTCCAGAAGTTAGATCAGATGGCAAATTGGATTTGGTGCTAGGTCTTTCCCTTTAGGTTTTACCCCCAACAATGTTTTCATTAGTTTCGCTCACTCTCGAAATCAAGCATTTTACAGCAGGTTGGAGCAGCCTGTATCTCAGCACAGGAATAAGGTAGGGAAGAATTCTAAGGATCATTTTGACTGCCTCCAGAAGTTAGATCAGATGGCAAATTGGATTTGGTGCTAGGTCTTTCCCTTTAGGTTTTACCCCAACAATGTTTTCATCAGTTTCGCTCACTCCTCGAAATCAAGCATTTTACAGCAGGTTGGAGCAGCCTGTATCTCAGCACAGGAATAAGGTAGGGAAGAATTCTAAGGATCATTTTGACTGCCTCCAGAAGTTAGATCAGATGGCAAATTGGATTTGGTGCTAGGTCTTTCCCTTTAGGTTTTACCCCAACAATGTTTTCATTAGTTTCGCTCACTCTCGAAATCAAGCATTTTACAGCAGGTTGGAGCAGCCTGTATCTCAGCACAGGAATAAGGTAGGGAAGAATTCTAAGGATCATTTTGACTGCCTCCAGAAGTTAGATCAGATGGCAAATTGGATTTGGTGCTAGGTCTTTCCCTTTAGGTTTTACCCCAACAATGTTTTCATTAGTTTCGCTCACTCTCGAAATCAAGCATTTTACAGCAGGTTGGAGCAGCCTGTATCTCAGCACAGGAATAAGGTAGGGAAGAATTCTAAGGATCATTTTGACTGCCTCCAGAAGTTAGATCAGATGGCAAATTGGATTTGGTGCTAGGTCTTTCCCTTTAGGTTTTACCCCAACAATGTTTTCATTAGTTTCGCTCACTCTCGAAATCAAGCATTTTACAGCAGGTTGGAGCAGCCTGTATCTCAGCACAGGAATAAGGTAGGGAAGAATTCTAAGGATCATTTTGACTGCCTCCAGAAGTTAGATCAGATGGCAAATTGGATTTGGTGCTAGGTCTTTCCCTTTAGGTTTTACCCCAACAATGTTTTCATTAGTTTCGCTCACTCTCGAAATCAAGCATTTTACAGCAGGTTGGAGCAGCCTGTATCTCAGCACAGGAATAAGGTAGGGAAGAATTCAAATACTCATTTTGACTGCCTCCAGAAGTTAGATCAGATGGCAAATTGGATTTGGTGCTAGGTCTTTCCCTTTAGGTTTTACCCCAACAATGTTTTCATTAGTTTCGCTCACTCTCGAAATCAAGCATTTTACAGCAGGTTGGAGCAGCCTGTATCTCAGCACAGGAATAAGGTAGGGAAGAATTCTAAGGATCATTTTGACTGCCTCCAGAAGTTAGATCAGATGGCAAATTGGATTTGGTGCTAGGTCTTTCCCTTTAGGTTTTACCCCAACAATGTTTTCATTAGTTTCGCTCACTCTCGAAATCAAGCATTTTACAGCAGGTTGGAGCAGCCTGTATCTCAGCACAGGAATAAGGTAGGGAGAATTCTAAGGATCATTTTGACTGCCTCCAGAAGTTAGATCAGATGGCAAATTGGATTTGGTGCTAGGTCTTTCCCTTTAGGTTTTACCCCAACAATGTTTTCATTAGTTTCGCTCACTCTCGAAATCAAGCATTTTACAGCAGGTTGGAGCAGCCTGTATCTCAGCACAGGAATAAGGTAGGGAAGAATTCTAAGGATCATTTTGACTGCCTCCAGAAGTTAGATCAGATGGCAAATTGGATTTGGTGCTAGGTCTTTCCCTTTAGGTTTTACCCCAACAATGTTTTCATTAGTTTCGCTCACTCTCGAAATCAAGCATTTTACAGCAGGTTGGAGCAGCCTGTATCTCAGCACAGGAATAAGGTAGGGAAGAATTCTAAGGATCATTTTGACTGCCTCCAGAAGTTAGATCAGATGGCAAATTGGATTTGGTGCTAGGTCTTTCCCTTTAGGTTTTACCCCAACAATGTTTTCATCAGTTTCGCTCACTCTCGAAATCAAGCATTTTACAGCAGGTTGGAGCAGCCTGTATCTCAGCACAGGAATAAGGTAGGAAGAATTCAAATACTCATTTTGACTGCCTCCAGAAGTTAGATCAGATGGCAAATTGGATTTGGTGCTAGGTCTTTCCCTTTAGGTTTTACCCCAACAATGTTTTCATTAGTTTCGCTCACTCTCGAAATCAAGCATTTTACAGCAGGTTGGAGCAGCCTGTATCTCAGCACAGGAATAAGGTAGGGAAGAATTCTAAGGATCATTTTGACTGCCTCCAGAAGTTAGATCAGATGGCAAATTGGATTTGGTGCTAGGTCTTTCCCTTTAGGTTTTACCCCAACAATGTTTTCATTAGTTTCGCTCACTCTCGAAATCAAGCATTTTACAGCAGGTTGGAGCAGCCTGTATCTCAGCACAGGAATAAGGTAGGGAAGAATTCTAAGGATCATTTTGACTGCCTCCAGAAGTTAGATCAGATGGCAAATTGGATTTGGTGCTAGGTCTTTCCCTTTAGGTTTTACCCCAACAATGCTTTCATTAGTTTCGCTCACTCTCGAAATCAAGCATTTTACAGCAGGTTGGAGCAGCCTGTATCTCAGCACAGGAATAAGGTAGGGAAGAATTCTAAGGATCATTTTGACTGCCTCCAGAAGTTAGATCAGATGGCAAATTGGATTTGGTGCTAGGTCTTTCCCTTTAGGTTTTACCCCAACAATGTTTTCATTAGTTTCGCTCACTCTCGAAATCAAGCATTTTACAGCAGGTTGGAGCAGCCTGTATCTCAGCACAGGAATAAGGTAGGGAAGAATTCAAATACTCATTTTGACTGCCTCCAGAAGTTAGATCAGATGGCAAATTGGATTTGGTGCTAGGTCTTTCCCTTTAGGTTTTACCCCAACAATGTTTTCATTAGTTTCGCTCACTCTCGAAATCAAGCATTTTACAGCAGGTTGGAGCAGCCTGTATCTCAGCACAGGAATAAGGTAGGGAAGAATTCTAAGGATCATTTTGACTGCCTCCAGAAGTTAGATCAGATGGCAATTGGATTTGGTGCTAGGTCTTTCCCTTTAGGTTTTACCCCAACAATGCTTTCATTAGTTTCGCTCACTCTCGAAATCAAGCATTTTACAGCAGGTTGGAGCAGCCTGTATCTCAGCACAGGAATAAGGTAGGGAAGAATTCTAAGGATCATTTTGACTGCCTCCAGAAGTTAGATCAGATGGCAAATTGGATTTGGTGCTAGGTCTTTCCCTTTAGGTTTTACCCCAACAATGTTTTCATTAGTTTCGCTCACTCTCGAAATCAAGCATTTTACAGCAGGTTGGAGCAGCCTGTATCTCAGCACAGGAATAAGGTAGGGAAGAATTCAAATACTCATTTTGACTGCCTCCAGAAGTTAGATCAGATGGCAAATTGGATTTGGTGCTAGGTCTTTCCCTTTAGGTTTTACCCCAACAATGTTTTCATTAGTTTCGCTCACTCTCGAAATCAAGCATTTTACAGCAGGTTGGAGCAGCCTGTATCTCAGCACAGGAATAAGGTAGGGAAGAATTCTAAGGATCATTTTGACTGCCTCCAGAAGTTAGATCAGATGGCAAATTGGATTTGGTGCTAGGTCTTTCCCTTTAGGTTTTACCCCAACAATGTTTTCATTAGTTTCGCTCACTCTCGAAATCAAGCATTTTACAGCAGGTTGGAGCAGCCTGTATCTCAGCACAGGAATAAGGTAGGGAAGAATTCAAATACTCATTTTGACTGCCTCCAGAAGTTAGATCAGATGGCAAATTGGATTTGGTGCTAGGTCTTTCCCTTTAGGTTTTACCCCAACAATGTTTTCATTAGTTTCGCTCACTCTCGAAATCAAGCATTTTACAGCAGGTTGGAGCAGCCTGTATCTCAGCACAGGAATAAGGTAGGGAAGAATTCTAAGGATCATTTTGACTGCCTCCAGAAGTTAGATCAGATGGCAAATTGGATTTGGTGCTAGGTCTTTCCCTTTAGGTTTTACCCCCAACAATGCTTTCATTAGTTTCGCTCACTCTCGAAATCAAGCATTTTACAGCAGGTTGGAGCAGCCTGTATCTCAGCACAGGAATAAGGTAGGGAAGAATTCTAAGGATCATTTTGACTGCCTCCAGAAGTTAGATCAGATGGCAAATTGGATTTGGTGCTAGGTCTTTCCCTTTAGGTTTTACCCCAACAATGTTTCATTAGTTTCGCTCACTCTCGAAATCAAGCATTTTACAGCAGGTTGGAGCAGCCTGTATCTCAGCACAGGAATAAGGTAGGGAAGAATTCAAATACTCATTTTGACTGCCTCCAGAAGTTAGATCAGATGGCAAATTGGATTTGGTGCTAGGTCTTTCCCTTTAGGTTTTACCCAACAATGTTTTCATTAGTTTCGCTCACTCTCGAAATCAAGCATTTTACAGCAGGTTGGAGCAGCCTGTATCTCAGCACAGGAATAAGGTAGGGAAGAATTCTAAGGATCATTTTGACTGCCTCCAGAAGTTAGATCAGATGGCAAATTGGATTTGGTGCTAGGTCTTTCCCTTTAGGTTTTACCCCAACAATGTTTTCATTAGTTTCGCTCACTCTCGAAATCAAGCATTTTACAGCAGGTTGGAGCAGCCTGTATCTCAGCACAGGAATAAGGTAGGGAAGAATTCAAATACTCATTTTGACTGCCTCCAGAAGTTAGATCAGATGGCAAATTGGATTTGGTGCTAGGTCTTTCCCTTTAGGTTTTACCCCAACAATGTTTTCATTAGTTTCGCTCACTCTCGAAATCAAGCATTTTACAGCAGGTTGGAGCAGCCTGTATCTCAGCACAGGAATAAGGTAGGGAAGAATTCTAAGGATCATTTTGACTGCCTCCAGAAGTTAGATCAGATGGCAAATTGGATTTGGTGCTAGGTCTTTCCCTTTAGGTTTTACCCCAACAATGTTTTCATTAGTTTCGCTCACTCTCGAAATCAAGCATTTTACAGCAGGTTGGAGCAGCCTCTATCTCAGCACAGGAATAAGGTAGGGAAGAATTCTAAGGATCATTTTGACTGCCTCCAGAAGTTAGATCAGATGGCAAATTGGATTTGGTGCTAGGTCTTTCCCTTTAGGTTTTACCCCAACAATGTTTTCATTAGTTTCGCTCACTCTCGAAATCAGCATTTTACAGCAGGTTGAGC
>NW_027144529.1:0-36273 GCF_026170545.1 Melanerpes formicivorus | reverse complement strand
GGGGCTGGCTGGTGCCGGGGCTGCGACTGGGGCTGGGTCCAGGGCTGGGGCTGGGCTGGGGCTAGGGCTGGGGTGGGGCCGAGCTGGGGCTGTGGCTGGGGCCGGGCTGGGTCTGGGCCGGGGCAGGGCTGGGCTGGGGCCGGGCTGGGGCTGGTGCGGTGCAGGGCTGGGGCTGGGGCAGGGCTGGGCTGGGGCCGGGGATGGGGCCGTGAGTGGGGCTTGGCTGGGGCTGGGGCTAGGCTGGGGCTGGGCTGTGGCAGGGCTGGGGATGGGGATGAGGCTGGGGTGGGGCTGGGGCTGGGTCCAGGGCAGGGGCTGGGCTGGGGCTGGGGCTAGGCTGGGGCAGGGCTGTGGCAGGGCTGGGGCTGGGCTGGGGCTGGGTCCAGGGCTGTGGCAGGGCTGTGGCTGGAGCTGGGCTGGGGCTGAGGGTGGGGCTGGGGCTGGGCTAGGGCTGGGCTCGAGCCGGGGCTGCGACTGGGGCTGGATCCAGGGCTGGGGCTGGGCAGTGGCTGGGGCTGGGGCAGGGCTGGGCTGGGGCCGGGGATGGTGCCGTGAGTGGGGCTTGGCTGGGGCTGGGGCTGGGCTGGGGCAGGGCTGGGCCTGGGCTAGGGATGAGGCTGGGGTGGGGCTGGGGCTGGGTCCAGGGGCAGGGGCTTGGCTGGGGCTGGGGCTGGGGCTAGGCTGGGGCAGGGCTGGGGCTGGGGCTGGGTCCAGGGTGGGGCTGGGCTGGGCTGGGGCAGGGCTGGGGCTGGGCGGTGGCTGGGGCTGGGCTGGGGCTGGGCTGGGGCTGGGACTGGGTCCAGGGCAGGGTCAGGACTGGGGCTGGGCTAGGCTGGGGCAGGGCTGGGGCAGGGCTGGGGCTGGGGCTAGGCTGGGGCAGGGCTGGGGCAGGGCTGGGGCTGGGGCTGGGTCCAGTGTGGGGCTGGACTGGGGCTGGGGCTAGGCGGTGGCAGGGCTGGGGCTGGGCTGGGGCTGGGACTGGGTCCATGGTGGGGCTGGACTGGGTCTGGGGCTAGGCTGGGGCAGGGCTGGGGCAGGGCTGGGGCTGGGGCTAGGCTGGGGCAGGGCTGGGGGCAGGGCTGGGGCTGGGGCTGGGCTGGGGCTAGGCTGGGGCTGGGACTGAGTCCAGGGAAGGGTCTGGACTGGGGCTGGGGCTAGGCTGGGGCAGGGCTGGGGCTGGGCTGGGGCTGGGACTGGGTCCAGGGCAGGGTCTGGTCTGGGGCTGGGGCTAGGCTGGGGCAGGACTGGGGCCGGGCTGGGGCTGGGTCCAGGGCTGTGGCTGGCTGTGGCTGGAGCTGGGCTGGGGCTGAGGGTGGGGCTGGGGCTGGGCTAGGTCTGGGCTGGGCCTGGGCTGGGGATGAGGCTGGGGTGGGGCTGGGACTGTGTCCAGGGCAGGGGCTGGGCTGGGGCTGGGGCTAGGCTGGGGCTGGGCTGTGGGCAGGGCTGGGGCTGGGCGGTGGCTGGGTCTGGGCTGGGTCTGGGCTGGGCCTGGGACTGGGTCCAGGGCAGGGTCAGGACTGGGGCTGGGGCTAGGCTGGGGCAGGGCTGGGGCAGGGCTGGGGCTGGGGCTGGGGCTGGGACTGGGTCCAGGGCAGGGTCTGGTCTGGGGCTGGGGCTACGCTGGGCAGGACTGGGGCCGGGCTGGGGCTGGGTCCAGGGCTGTGGCTGGGCTGTGGCTGGAGCTGGGCTGGGGCTGAGGGTGGGGCTGGGGCTGGGCTAGGGCTGGGCTGGGGCCGGGGCTGCGACTGGGGCTGGGTCCAGGGCTGGGCTGGGCTGGGCTGGGGCTGGGCTGGGCCTGGGCTGGGGATGAGGCTGGGGTGGGGCTGGGACTGGGTCCAGGGCAGGGGCTGTGTCCAGGGCAGGGGCTGGGCTGGGGCTGGGGATGAGGCTTGGGTGGGGCTGGGGCTGGGTCCAGGGCAGGGGCTGGGTCCAGGGGAGGGGCTGGGCTGGGGCTGGGGCTAGGCTGGGGCTGGGCTGTGGTCAGGGCTGGGGCTGGGGCTGGGCTGGGGCTGGGTCCAGGGCTGTGGCAGGGCTGTGGCTGGAGCTGGGCTGGGCTGAGGGTGGGGCTGTGGCTGGGCTAGGGCTGGGGCTGGGACTGGGTCCAGGGCAGGGTCTGGTCTGGGGCTGGGGCTACGCTGGGGCAGGACTGGGGCCGGGCTGGGGCTGGGTCCAGGGCTGTGGCTGGGCTGTGGCTGGAGCTGGGCTGGGGCTGAGGGTGGGGCTGGGCTGGGCTAGGGCTGGGCTGGGGCCGGGGGCTGCGACTGGGGCTGGGTCCAGGGCTGGGCTGGGGCTGGGCTGGGCCTGGGCTGGGGATGAGGCTGGGGTGGGGCTGGGACTGTGTCCAGGGCAGGGGCTGTGTCCAGGGCAGGGGCTGGGCTGGTGCCGGGGCTGCGACTGGGGCTGGGTCCAGGGCTGGGGCTGGGCTGGGGCTAGGGCTGGGGTGGGGCAGAGCTGGGGCTGTGGCTGGGCCCGGGCTGGGGCTGGGCCGGGGCAGGGCTGGGCTGGGGCCGGGCTGGGGCTGGGTGCGGTGCAGGGCTGGGGCTGGGGCAGGGCTGGGCTGGGGCCGGGGATGGGGCCGTGAGTGGGGGCTTGGCTGGGGCTGGGGCTGGGGCTGGGGCTGGGCTGGGGCAGGGCTGGGTTTGGGCTGGGGATGAGGCTGGGGTGGGGCTGGGGCTGGGTCCAGGGCAGGGGCTTGGCTGGGGCTGCGGCTGGGGCTAGTCTGGGGCAGGGCTGGGGCTGGGGCTGGGTCCAGGGTGGGGCTGGGGCTGGGCTGGGGGCAGGGCTGGGGCTTGGGCGGTGGCTGGGGCTGGGGCTGGGCTGGGGCTGGGACTGAGTCCAGGGAAGGGTCTGGACTGGGGCTGGGGCTAGGCTGGGGCAGGGCTGGGGCTGGGCTGGGGCTGGGACTGGGTCCAGGGCAGGGTCTGGTCTGGGGCTGGGGCTAGGCTGGGGCAGGACTGGGGCCGGGCTGGGGCTGGGTCCAGGGCTGTGGCTGGGCTGTGGCTGGAGCTGGGCTGGGGCTGAGGGTGGGGCTGGGGCTGGGCTAGGTCTGGGCTGGGCCTGGGCTGGGGATGAGGCTGGGGTGGGGCTGGGACTGTGTCCAGGGCAGGGGCTGGGCTGGGGCTGGGGCTAGGCTGGGGCTGGGCTGTGGGCAGGGCTGGGGCTGGGCGGTGGTTGGGTCTGGGCTGGGGCTGGGCTGGGGCTGGGACTGGGTCCAGGCAGGGTCAGGACTGGGCCTGGGGCTAGGCTGGGGCAGGGCTGGGGCAGGGCTGGGGCTGGGGCTGGGGCTGGGACTGGGGTCCAGGGCAGGGTCTGGTCTGGGGCTGGGGCTACGCTGGGGCAGGACTGGGCCGGGCTGGGGCTGGGTCCAGGGCTGTGGCTGGGCTGTGGCTGGAGCTGGGCTGGGGCTGAGGGTGGGGCTGGGGCTGGGCTAGGGCTGGGCTGGGGCCGGGGCTGCGACTGGGGCTGGGTCAGGGCTGGGCTGGGGCAGGGGATGGGGCCGTGAGTGGGGCTTGGCTGGGGCTGGGGCTGGGGCTGGGCTGGGGCAGGGCTGGGCCTGGGCTGGGGATGAGGCTGGGGTGGGGCTGGGGCTGGGTCCAGGGCAGGGGCTTGGCTGGGGCTGGGGCTAGGCTGGGGCAGGCTGGGGCTGGGGCTGGGTCCAGGGTGGGGCTGGGGCAGGAATGGTGCCGGGCTGGGGCTGGGGCTGGTAGAGGGCAGGGCTGTGGCAGGGCTGGGCTGGGGCTGGGCTGGGGCTGGGTCCAGGGCTGTGGTTGGGATGTGGCTGGAGCTGGGCTGGGGCTGAGGGTGGGGCTGGGGCTGAGGGTGGGGCTGGACTAGGGCTGGGCTGGGCCCGGGGCTGCGACTGGGGCTTGGTCCAGGGCTGGGGCTGGGCTGTGGCTAGGGCTGGGCTGTGGCAGGGCTGGGGATGGGGATGAGGCTGGGGTGGGGCTGGGGCTGGGTCCAGGGCAGGGGCTGGGCTGGGGCTGGGGCTAGGCTGGGGCAGGGCTGTGGAAGGGCTGGGGCTGGGCTGGGGCTGGGTCCAGGGCTGTGGCAGGGCTGGGCTGGAGCTGGGCTGGGGCTGAGGGTGGGGCTGGGGCTGGGCTAGGGCTGGGCTCGGGCCGGGGCTGCGACTGGGGCTGGATCCAGGGCTGGGGGCTGGGCAGTGGCTGGGGCTGGGGTGGGGCAGAGCTGGGGCTGTGGCTGGGGCTGGGCTGGGCTAGGGCCGGGGCAGGGCTGGGCTGGGGCCGGCTGGGGTTGGGTTCGGTGCAGGGCTGGGGCTGGGGCAGGGCTGGGCTGGGGCCGGGGATGGTGCCGTGAGTGGGGCTTGGCTGGGGCTGGGGCTGGGCTGGGGCAGGGCTGGGCCTGGGCCTGGGGATGAGGCTGGGGTGGGGCTGGGGCTGGGTCCAGGGCAGGGGCTTGGCTGGGGCTGGGGCTGGGGCTAGGCTGGGGCAGGGCTGGGGCTGGGGCTGGGTCCAGGGTGGGGCTGGGGCTGGGCTGGGGGCAGGGCTGGGGCTGGGCGGTGGCTGGGGCTGGGCTGGGGCTGGGCTGGGGCTGGGACTGGGTCCAGGGCATTATCAGGACTGGGGCTGGGGCTAGGCTGGGGCAGGGCTGGGGCAGGGCTGGGGGCTGGGGGCTAGGCTGGGGAAGGGCTGGGGCAGGGCTGGGGCTGGGTCTGGGTCCAGTGTGGGGCTGGACTGGCTCTGGGGCTAGGCGGGGGCAGGGCTGGGGCTGGGCTGGGGCTGGGACTGGGTCCAGGGTGGGGCTGGACTGGGTCTGGGGGCTAGGCTGGGGCAGGGCTGGGGCTAGGCTGGGCAGGGCTGGGGCAGGGCTGGGGCTGGGTCCAGTGTGGGGCTGGACTGGGGCTGGGGCTAGGCGGGGGCAGGGTTGGGGCTGGGCTGGGGCTGGAGCTGGGCTGGGGCTGAGGGTGGGGCTGTGGCTGTGCTAGGGCTGGGCTGGGCCTGGGCTGGGGATGAGGCTGGGGTGGGGCTGGGGCTGGGTCCAGGGCAGGGGCTGGGTCCAGGGCAGGGGCTGGGCTGGGGCTGGGGCTAGGCTGGGGCTGGGCTGTGGGCAGGGCTGGGGCTGGGCGTTGGCTGGGGCTGGGCTGGGGCTGGGCTGTGGGCAGGGCTGGGGCTGGGCGGTGGCAGGGCTGGGACTGGGTCCAGGGCAGGGTCTGGACTGGGGCTGGGGCTAGGCTGGGGCAGGACTCGGGCAGGGCTGGGGCTGGGCTGGGCTGGGGCTGGGCAGGGGCTGGGACTGGGTCCAGGGCAGGGTCTGGACTGGGGCTGGGGCTAGGCTGGGGCAGGGCTGGGGCTGGGCTGGGGCTGGGACTGGGTCCAGGGCAGGGTCTGGTCTGGGGCTGGGGCTACGCTGGGCAGGACTGGGGCCGGGCTGGGGCTGGGTCCAGGGCTGTGGCTGGGCTGTGGCTGGAGCTGGGCTGGGGCTGAGGGTGGGGCTGGGGCTGGGCTAGGGCTGGGCTGGGGCCGGGGGCTGCGACTGGGGCTGGGTCCAGGGCTGGGCTGGGGCTGGGCTGGGCCTGGGCTGGGGATGAGGCTGGGGTGGGGCTGGGACTGTGTCCAGGGCAGGGGCTGTGTCCAGGGCAGGGGCTGGGCTGGTGCCGGGGCTGCGACTGGGGCTGGGTCCAGGGCTGGGGCTGGGCTGGGGCTAGAGCTGGGGTGGGTCAGAGCTGGGGCTGTGGCTGGGCCCGGGCTGGGTCTGGGCCGGGGCAGGGCTGGGCTGGGGCCGGGCTGGGGCTGGGTTCGGTGCAGGGCTGGGGCTGGGGCAGGGCTGGGCTGGGGCCGGGGATGGGGCCGTGAGTGGGGCTTGGCTGGGGCTGGGGCTGGGGCAGGGCTGGGCCTGGGCTGGGGATGAGGCTGGGGTGGGGCTGGGGCTGGGTCCAGGGCAGGGGCTTGGCTGGGGCTGTGGCAGGGCAATGGCTGGAGCTGGGCTGGGGCTGAGGGTGGGTCTGGGGCTGGGCTAGGGCTGGGCTGGGGCCGGGGCTGGGGTGGGGCTGGGCTGGGGCTGTGGCTGGGGCTGGGACTTGTCCAGGGAAGGGTCTGGACTGGGGCTGGGGCTAGGCATTGGGCAGGGCTGGGGCTGGGCTGGGGCTGGGACTGGGTCCAGGGCAGGGTCTGGTCTGGGGCTGGGGCTAGGCTGGGGCAGGACTGGGGCCGGGCTGGGGCTGGGTCCAGGGCTGTGGCTGGGCTGTGGCTGGAGCTGGGCTGGGGCTGAGGGTGGGGCTGGGGCTTGGGCTAGGGCTGGGCTGGGGCCGGGGCTGCGACTGGGGCTGGGTCCAGGGCTGGGGGCTGGGGCTGGGCTGGGGCTGGGCTGGGCCTGGGCTGGGGATGAGGCTGGGGTGGGGCTGGGACTGGGTCCAGGGCAGGGGCTGGGTCCAGGGCAGGGGCTGGGCTGGGGCTGGGGCTAGGCTGGGGCTGGGCTGTGGGCAGGGCTGGGGCTGGGGCGGTGGCTGTTGCTGGGCTGGGGCTGGGCTGGGGCTTGGACTGGGTCCAGGGCAGGGTCAGGACTGGGGCTGGGGCTAGGCTGGGGCAGGGCTGGGGCAGGGCTGGGGCTGGGGTTGGGCTGGGCAGGGCTGGGGCTGGGCTGGGCAGGGCTGGGGCAGGGTCCAGGGCTGTGTCTGGGCTGTGGCTGGTGCTGGGCTGGGGCTGAGGGCGGGGGCTTGGGGATGGGCTAGGGCAGGGCTGGGGCTGGGCAGGGCGGGGTCTGGGGCAGGGCTGGGCTACGGCTGGGCTGCGACTGGGGATGGGTCCGGGGGTGGGGCTGGGGCTGGGCTGAGGGCAGGGCTGGGGCCAGGGCTGGGGCTGGGGCTGGGGCTGGGCTGGGGTTTGGCTGGGGCCGAGTCTGGGGCAGGGTCTGGGGCCGGGGCAGAGGCAGGGCTGGGGCAGGGCTGGAACTGGAGCTGGGCTGGGGGCAAGGTTGGGACTGGGGCTGGGGCTGCGGACAGGGCTGGGGCTAGGGCTGAGGTAGGGGTAGGGCTGGGGCTGGACTAGGCTTGAGGCTGGGCCTTGGGCTGGGGCTGGGTTGGCACAGGGCTGGGGCTGGGGCTGGAAGCAAGGCTTGGGCAGGGCTGGGGCTGGGGCTGGAGCCAGGGCTGGGGCAGGAGCCAGGGCTGGGGCAGGGCTGTGGCTGGAGCTGGGCTGGGGCTGGGTCCAGGGCTGTGGCAGGGCAATGGCAGGAGCTGGGCTGGGGCTGAGGGTGGGTCTGGGGGTGGGCTAGGGCTGGGCTGGGGCCGGGGCTGGGGTGGGGCAGGGCTGGGGCTGTGGCTGGGGCTGGGCTGGGGCTGGGCCGGGGCAGGGCTGGGCTGGGGCTGGGCTGGGGCTGGGTTCGGTGCAGGGCTGGGGCTGGGGCAGGGCTGGGCTGGGGCAGGGGATGGGGCCGTGAGTGGGGCTTGGCTGGGGCTGGGGCTGGGGCTGGGCTGGGGCAGGGCTGGGCCTCGGCTGGGGATGAGGCTGGGGTGGGGCTGGGGCTGGGTCCAGGGCAGGGGCTTGGCTGGGGCTGGGGCTAGGCTGGGGCAGGGCTGGGGCTGGGGCTGGGTCCAGGGTGGGACTGGGGCTGGGCTGGGGGCAGGGCTGGGGCTGGGCGGTGGCTGGGGCTGGGCTGGGGCTGGGCTGGGGCTGGGACTGGGTCCAGGGCAGGGTCAGGACTGGGGCTGGGGCTAGGCTGGGGCAGGGCTGGGGCAGGGCTGGGGCTGGGGCTAGGCTGGGGCAGGGCTGGGGCAGGGCTGGGGCTGGGGCTGGGTCCAGTGTGGGGCTGGACTGCGGCTGGGGCTAGGCGGGGGCAGGGCTGGGGCTGGGCTGGGGCTGGGACTGGGTCCAGGGTGGGGCTGGACTGGGTCTGGGGCTAGGCTGGGGCAGGGCTGTGGCAGGGCTGGGGCTGGGGCTAGGCTGGGGCAGGGCTGGGGCAGGGCTGGGGCTGGGGCTGGGCTGGGGCTAGGCTGGGGCTGGGACTGAGTCCAGGGAAGGGTCTGGACTGGGGCTGGGGCTAGGCTGGGGCAGGGCTGGGGCTGGGCTGGGGCTGGGACTGGGTCCAGGGCAGGGTCTGGTCTGGGGCTGGGGCTAGGCTGGGGCAGGACTGGGGCCGGGCTGGGGCTGGGTCCAGGGCTGTGGCTGGGCTGTGGCTGGAGCTGGGCTGGGGCTGGGTCCAGGGCTGTGGCAGGGCAATGGCAGGAGCAGGGCTGGGGCTGAGGGTGGGTCTGGGGGTGGGCTAGGGCTGGGCTGGGGCCGGGGCTGGGGTGGGGCAGGGCTGGGGCTGTGGCTGGGGCTGGGCTGGGGCTGGGCCGGGGCAGGGCTGGGCTGGGGCTGGGCTGGGGCTGGGTTCGGTGCAGGGCTGGGGCTGGGGCAGGGCTGGGCTGGGGCAGGGGATGGGGCCGTGAGTGGGGCTTGGCTGGGGCTGGGGCTGGGGCTGGGCTGGGGCAGGGCTGGGCCTCGGCTGGGGATGAGGCTGGGGTGGGGCTGGGGCTGGGTCCAGGGCAGGGGCTTGGCTGGGGCTGGGGCTAGGCTGGGGCAGGGCTGGGGCTGGGGCTGGGTCCAGGGTGGGGCTGGGGCAGGACTGGTGCCGGGCTGGGGCTGGGGCTGGGTAGAGGGCAGGGCTGTGGCAGGGCTGGGGCTGGGGCTGGGCTGGGGCTGGGTCCAGGGCTGTGGTTGGGCTGTGGCTGGAGCTGGGCTGGGGCTGAGGGTGGGGCTGGGGCTGGGCTAGGGCTGGGCTGGGCCCGGGGCTGCGACTGGGGCTCGGTCCAGGGCTGGGGCTGGGCTGTGGCTAGGGCTGGGCTGTGGCAGGGCTGGGGATGGGGATGAGGCTGGGGTGGGGCTGGGGCTGGGTCCAGGGCAGGGGCTGGGCTGGGGCTGGGGCTAGGCTGGGGCAGGGCTGTGGCAGGGCTGGGGCTGGGCTGGGGCTGGGTCCAGGGCTGTGGCAGGGCTGTGGCTGGAGCTGGGCTGGGGCTGAGGGTGGGGCTGGGGCTGGGCTAGGGCTGGGCTCGGGCCGGGGCTGCGACTGGGGCTGGATCCAGGGCTGGGGCTGGGCAGTGGCTGGGGCTGGGGTGGGGCAGAGCTGGGGCTGTGGCTGGGGCTGGGCTGGGGCTGGGCCGGGGCAGGGCTGGGCTGGGGCCGGCTGGGGTTGGGTTCGGTGCAGGGGTGGGGCTGGGGCAGGGCTGGGCTGGGGCCGGGGATGGTGCCGTGAGTGGGGCTTGGCTGGGGCTGGGGCTGGGCTGGGGCAGGGCTGGGCCTGGGCTGGGGATGAGGCTGGGGTGGGGCTGGGGCTGGGTCCAGGGCAGGGGCTTGGCTGGGGCTGGGGCTGGGGCTAGGCTGGGGCAGGGCTGGGGCTGGGGCTGGGTCCAGGGTGGGGCTGGGGCTGGGCTGGGGGCAGGGCTGGGGCTGGGCGGTGGCTGGGGCTGGGCTGGGGCTGGGCTGGGGCTGGGACTGGGTCCAGGGCAGGGTCAGGACTGGGGCTGGGGCTAGGCTGGGGCAGGGCTGGGGCAGGGCTGGGGCTGGGGCTAGGCTGGGGCAGGGCTGGGTGCAGGGCTGGGGCTGGGGCTGGGTCCAGTGTGGGGCTGGACTGCGGCGGGGCTAGGCGGGGGCAGGGCTGGGGCTGGGCTGGGGCTGGGACTGGGTCCAGGGTGGGGCTGGACTGGGTCTGGGGCTAGGCTGGGGCAGGGCTGGGGCAGGGCTGGGGCTGGGGCTAGGCTGGGGCAGGGCTGGGGCAGGGCTGGGGCTGGGGCTGGGCTGGGGCTAGGCTGGGGCTGGGACTGAGTCCAGGGAAGGGTCTGGACTGGGGCTGGGGCTAGGCTGGGGCAGGGCTGGGGCTGGGCTGGGGCTGGGACTGGGTCCAGGGCAGGGTCTGGTCTGGGGCTGGGGCTAGGCTGGGGCAGGACTGGGGCCGGGCTGGGGCTGGGTCCAGGGCTGTGGCTGGGCTGTGGCTGGAGCTGGGCTGGGGCTGAGGGTGGGGCTGGGGCTGGGCTAGGTCTGGGCTGGGCCTGGGCTGGGGATGAGGCTGGGGTGGGGCTGGGACTGTGTCCAGGGCAGGGGCTGGGCTGGGGCTGGGGCTAGGCTGGGGCTGGGCTGTGGGCAGGGCTGGGGCTGGGCGGTGGCTGGGTCTGGGCTGGGTCTGGGCTGGGCCTGGGACTGGGTCCAGGGCAGGGTCAGGACTGGGGCTGGGGCTAGGCTGGGGCAGGGCTGGGGCAGGGCTGGGGCTGGGGCTGGGGCTGGGACTGGGTCCAGGGCAGGGTCTGGTCTGGGGCTGGGGCTACGCTGGGGCAGGACTGGGGCCGGGCTGGGGCTGGGTCCAGGGCTGTGGCTGGGCTGTGGCTGGAGCTGGGCTGGGGCTGAGGGTGGGGCTGGGGCTGGGCTAGGGCTGGGCTGGGGCCGGGGCTGCGACTGGGGCTGGGTCCAGGGCTGGGCTGGGGCTGGGCTGGGGCTGGGCTGGGCCTGGGCTGGGGATGAGGCTGGGGTGGGGCTGGGACTGGGTCCAGGGCAGGGGCTGTGTCCAGGGCAGGGGCTGGGCTGGGGCTGGGGATGAGGCTTGGGTGGGGCTGGGGCTGGGTCCAGGGCAGGGGCTGGGTCCAGGGGAGGGGCTGGGCTGGGGCTGGGGCTAGGCTGGGGCTGGGCTGTGGTCAGGGCTGGGGCTGGGGCTGGGCTGGGGCTGGGTCCAGGGCTGTGGCAGGGCTGTGGCTGGAGCTGGGCTGGGGCTGAGGGTGGGGCTGTGGCTGGGCTAGGGCTGGGGCTGGGACTGGGTCCAGGGCAGGGTCTGGTCTGGGGCTGGGGCTACGCTGGGGCAGGACTGGGGCCGGGCTGGGGCTGGGTCCAGGGCTGTGGCTGGGCTGTGGCTGGAGCTGGGCTGGGGCTGAGGGTGGGGCTGGGGCTGGGCTAGGGCTGGGCTGGGGCCGGGGCTGCGACTGGGGCTGGGTCCAGGGCTGGGCTGGGGCTGGGCTGGGCCTGGGCTGGGGATGAGGCTGGGGTGGGGCTGGGACTGTGTCCAGGGCAGGGGCTGTGTCCAGGGCAGGGGCTGGGCTGGTGCCGGGGCTGCGACTGGGGCTGGGTCCAGGGCTGGGGCTGGGCTGGGGCTAGGGCTGGGGTGGGGCAGAGCTGGGGCTGTGGCTGGGGCCGGGCTGGGTCTGGGCCGGGGCAGGGCTGGGCTGGGGCCGGGCTGGGTCTGGGTGCGGTGCAGGGCTGGGGCTGGGGCAGGGCTGGGCTGGGGCCGGGGATGGGGCCGTGAGTGGGGCTTGGCTGGGGCTGGGGCTAGGCTGGGGCTGGGCTGTGGCAGGGCTGGGGATGGGGATGAGGCTGGGGTGGGGCTGGGGCTGGGTCCAGGGCAGGGGCTGGGCTGGGGCTGGGGCTAGGCTGGGGCAGGGCTGTGGCAGGGCTGGGGCTGGGCTGGGGCTGGGTCCAGGGCTGTGGCAGGGCTGGGCTGGAGCTGGGCTGGGGCTGAGGGTGGGGCTGGGGCTGGGCTAGGGCTGGGCTCGGGCCGGGGCTGCGACTGGGGCTGGATCCAGGGCTGGGGCTGGGCAGTGGCTGGGGCTGGGGTGGGGCAGAGCTGGGGCTGTGGCTGGGGCTGGGCTGGGGCTGGGCCGGGGCAGGGCTGGGCTGGGGCCGGCTGGGGTTGGGTTCGGTGCAGGGGTGGGGCTGGGGCAGGGCTGGGCTGGGGCCGGGGATGGTGCCGTGAGTGGGGCTTGGCTGGGGCTGGGGCTGGGCTGGGGCAGGGCTGGGCCTGGGCTGGGGATGAGGCTGGGGTGGGGCTGGGGCTGGGTCCAGGGCAGGGGCTTGGCTGGGGCTGGGGCTGGGGCTAGGCTGGGGCAGGGCTGGGGCTGGGGCTGGGTCCAGGGTGGGGCTGGGGCTGGGCTGGGGGCAGGGCTGGGGCTGGGCGGTGGCTGGGGCTGGGCTGGGGCTGGGCTGGGGCTGGGACTGGGTCCAGGGCAGGGTCAGGACTGGGGCTGGGGCTAGGCTGGGGCAGGGCTGGGGCAGGGCTGGGGCTGGGGCTAGGCTGGGGCAGGGCTGGGGCAGGGCTGGGGCTGGGGCTGGGTCCAGTGTGGGGCTGGACTGCGGCTGGGGCTAGGCGGGGGCAGGGCTGGGGCTGGGCTGGGGCTGGGACTGGGTCCAGGGTGGGGCTGGACTGGGTCTGGGGCTAGGCTGGGGCAGGGCTGTGGCAGGGCTGGGGCTGGGGCTAGGCTGGGGCAGGGCTGGGGCAGGGCTGGGGCTGGGGCTGGGCTGGGGCTAGGCTGGGGCTGGGACTGAGTCCAGGGAAGGGTCTGGACTGGGGCTGGGGCTAGGCTGGGGCAGGGCTGGGGCTGGGCTGGGGCTGGGACTGGGTCCAGGGCAGGGTCTGGTCTGGGGCTGGGGCTAGGCTGGGGCAGGACTGGGGCCGGGCTGGGGCTGGGTCCAGGGCTGTGGCTGGGCTGTGGCTGGAGCTGGGCTGGGGCTGAGGGTGGGGCTGGGGCTGGGCTAGGTCTGGGCTGGGCCTGGGCTGGGGATGAGGCTGGGGTGGGGCTGGGACTGTGTCCAGGGCAGGGGCTGGGCTGGGGCTGGGGCTAGGCTGGGGCTGGGCTGTGGGCAGGGCTGGGGCTGGGCGGTGGCTGGGTCTGGGCTGGGTCTGGGCTGGGGCTGGGACTGGGTCCAGGGCAGGGTCAGGACTGGGGCTGGGGCTAGGCTGGGGCAGGGCTGGGGCAGGGCTGGGGCTGGGGCTGGGGCTGGGACTGGGTCCAGGGCAGGGTCTGGTCTGGGGCTGGGGCTACGCTGGGGCAGGACTGGGGCCGGGCTGGGGCTGGGTCCAGGGCTGTGGCTGGGCTGTGGCTGGAGCTGGGCTGGGGCTGAGGGTGGGGCTGGGGCTGGGCTAGGGCTGGGCTGGGGCCGGGGCTGCGACTGGGGCTGGGTCCAGGGCTGGGCTGGGGCTGGGCTGGGGCTGGGCTGGGCCTGGGCTGGGGATGAGGCTGGGGTGGGGCTGGGACTGGGTCCAGGGCAGGGGCTGTGTCCAGGGCAGGGGCTGGGCTGGGGCTGGGGATGAGGCTTGGGTGGGGCTGGGGCTGGGTCCAGGGCAGGGGCTGGGTCCAGGGGAGGGGCTGGGCTGGGGCTGGGGCTAGGCTGGGGCTGGGCTGTGGTCAGGGCTGGGGCTGGGGCTGGGCTGGGGCTGGGTCCAGGGCTGTGGCAGGGCTGTGGCTGGAGCTGGGCTGGGGCTGAGGGTGGGGCTGTGGCTGGGCTAGGGCTGGGGCTGGGACTGGGTCCAGGGCAGGGTCTGGTCTGGGGCTGGGGCTACGCTGGGGCAGGACTGGGGCCGGGCTGGGGCTGGGTCCAGGGCTGTGGCTGGGCTGTGGCTGGAGCTGGGCTGGGGCTGAGGGTGGGGCTGGGGCTGGGCTAGGGCTGGGCTGGGGCCGGGGCTGCGACTGGGGCTGGGTCCAGGGCTGGGCTGGGGCTGGGCTGGGCCTGGGCTGGGGATGAGGCTGGGGTGGGGCTGGGACTGTGTCCAGGGCAGGGGCTGTGTCCAGGGCAGGGGCTGGGCTGGTGCCGGGGCTGCGACTGGGGCTGGGTCCAGGGCTGGGGCTGGGCTGGGGCTAGGGCTGGGGTGGGGCAGAGCTGGGGCTGTGGCGTGGGGCCGGGCTGGGTCTGGGCCGGGGCAGGGCTGGGCTGGGGCCGGGCCTGGGGCTGGGTGCGGTGCAGGGCTGGGGGCTGGGGCAGGGCTGGGCTGGGGGCCGGGGATGGGGGCGTGAGTGGGGCTTGGCTGGGGCTGGGGCTAGGCTGGGGCTGGGCTGTGGCAGGGCTGGGGATGGGGATGAGGCTGGGGTGGGGCTGGGGCTGGGTCCAGGGCAGGGGCTGGGCTGGGGCTGGGGCTAGGCTGAGGGCAGGGCTGTGGCAGGGCTGGGGCTGGGCTCGGGCTGGGTCCAGGGCTGTGGCAGGGCTGTGGCTGGAGCTGGGCTGGGGCTGAGGGTGGGGCTTGGGGCTGGGCTAGGGCTGGGCTCGGGCCGGTGGCTGCGACTGGGGCTGGATCCAGGGCTGGGGCTGGGCAGTGGCTGGGGCTGGGGTGGGGCAGAGCTGGGGCTGTGGCTGGGGCTGGGCTGGGGCTGGGCCGGGGCAGGGCTGGGCTGGGGCCGGCTGGGGCTGGGTTCGGTGCAGGGCTGGGGCTGGGGCAGGGCTGGGCTGGGGGCCGGGGATGGTGCCGTGAGTGGGGCTTGGCTGGGGCTGGGGCTGGGCTGGGGCAGGGCTGTAGGGATGAGGCTGGGGTGGGGCTGGGGCTGGGTCCAGGGCAGGGGCTTGGCTGGGGCTGGGGCTGGGGCTAGGCTGGGGCAGGGCTGGGGCTGGGGCTGGGTCCAGGGTGGGGCTGGGGCTGGGCTGGGGGCAGGGCTGGGGCTGGGCGGTGGCTGGGGCTGGGCTGGGGCTGGGCTGGGGCTGGGACTGGGTCCAGGGCAGGGTCAGGACTGGGGCTGGGGCTAGGCTGGGGCAGGGCTGGGGCAGGGCTGGGGCTGGGGCTAGGCTGGGGCAGGGCTGGGGCGGGGCTGGGGCTGGGGCTGGGTCCAGTGTGGGGCTGGACTGGGGCTGGGGCTAGGCGGTGGCAGGGCTGGGGCTGGGCTGGGGCTGGGACTGGGTCCAGGGTGGGGCTGGACTGGGTCTGGGGCTAGGCTGGGGCAGGGCTGGGGCAGGGCTGGGGCTGGGGCTAGGCTGGGGCAGGGCTGGGGCAGGGCTGGGGCTGGGGCTGGGCTGGGGCTAGGCTGGGGCTGGGACTGAGTCCAGGGAAGGGTCTGGACTGGGGCTGGGGCTAGGCTGGGGCAGGGCTGGGGCTGGGCTGGGGCTGGGACTGGGTCCAGGGCAGGGTCTGGTCTGGGGCTGGGGCTAGGCTGGGGCAGGACTGGGGCCGGGCTGGGGCTGGGTCCAGGGCTGTGGCTGGGCTGTGGCTGGAGCTGGGCTGGGGCTGAGGGTGGGGCTGGGGCTGGGCTAGGTCTGGGCTGGGCCTGGGCTGGGGATGAGGCTGGGGTGGGGCTGGGACTGTGTCCAGGGCAGGGGCTGGGCTGGGGCTGGGGCTAGGCTGGGGCTGGGCTGTGGGCAGGGCTGGGGCTGGGCGGTGGCTGGGTCTGGGCTGGGTCTGGGCTGGGGCTGGGACTGGGTCCAGGGCAGGGGTCAGGACTGGGGCTGGGGCTAGGCTGGGGCAGGGCTGGGGCAGGGCTGGGGCTGGGGCTGGGGCTGGGACTGGGTCCAGGGCAGGGTCTGGTCTGGGGCTGGGGCTACGCTGGGGCAGGACTGGGGCCGGGCTGGGGCTGGGTCCAGGGCTGTGGCTGGGCTGTGGCTGGAGCTGGGCTGGGGCTGAGGGTGGGGCTGGGGCTGGGCTAGGGCTGGGCTGGGGCCGGGGCTGCGACTGGGGCTGGGTCCAGGGCTGGGCTGGGGCTGGGCTGGGGCTGGGCTGGGCCTGGGCTGGGGATGAGGCTGTGGTGGGGCTGGGACTGGGTCCAGGGCAGGGGCTGTGTCCAGGGCAGGGGCTGGGCTGGGGCTGGGGGATGAGGCTTGGGTGGGGCTGGGGCTGGGTCCAGGGCAGGGGCTGGGTCCAGGGGAGGGGCTGGGCTGGGGCTGGGGCTAGGCTGGGGCTGGGCTGTGGTCAGGGCTGGGGCTGGGGCTGGGCTGGGGCTGGGTCCAGGGCTGTGGCAGGGCTGTGGCTGGAGCTGGGCTGGGGCTGAGGGTGGGGCTGTGGCTGGGCTAGGGCTGGGGCTGGGACTGGGTCCAGGGCAGGGTCTGGTCTGGGGCTGGGGCTACGCTGGGGCAGGGACTGGGGCCGGGCTGGGGCTGGGTCCAGGGCTGTGGCTGGGCTGTGGCTGGAGCTGGGCTGGGGCTGAGGGTGGGGCTGGGGCTGGGCTAGGGCTGGGCTGGGGCCGGGGCTGCGACTGGGGCTGGGTCCAGGGCTGGGCTGGGGCTGGGCTGGGCCTGGGCTGGGGATGAGGCTGGGGTGGGGCTGGGACTGTGTCCAGGGCAGGGGGCTGTGTCCAGGGCAGGGGCTGGGCTGGTGCCGGGGCTGCGACTGGGGCTGGGTCCAGGGCTGGGGCTGGGCTGGGGCTAGGGCTGGGGTGGGGCAGAGCTGGGGCTGTGGCTGGGGCCGGGCTGGGTCTGGGCCGGGGCAGGGGCTGGGCTGGGGCCGGGCTGGGGCTGGGTGCGGTGCAGGGCTGGGGCTGGGGCAGGGCTGGGCTGGGGCCGGGGATGGGGGCCGTGAGTGGGGCTTGGCTGGGGCTGGGGCTGGGGCTGGGCTGGGGCAGGGCTGGGTTTGGGCTGGGGATGAGGCTGGGGTGGGGCTGGGGCTGGGTCCAGGGCAGGGGCTTGGCTGGGGCTGCGGCTGGGGCTAGTCTGGGGCAGGGCTGGGGCTGGGGCTGGGTCCAGGGTGGGGCTGGGGCTGGGCTGGGGGCAGGGCTGGGGCTGGGCGGTGGCTGGGGCTGGGGCTGGGCTGGGGCTGGGACTGAGTCCAGGGAAGGGTCTGGACTGGGGCTGGGGCTAGGCTGGGGCAGGGCTGGGGCTGGGCTGGGGCTGGGACTGGGTCCAGGGCAGGGTCTGGTCTGGGGCTGGGGCTAGGCTGGGGCAGGACTGGGGGCCGGGCTGGGGCTGGGTCCAGGGCTGTGGCTGGGCTGTGGCTGGAGCTGGGCTGGGGCTGAGGGTGGGGCTGGGGCTGGGCTAGGTCTGGGCTGGGCCTGGGCTGGGGATGAGGCTGGGGTGGGGCTGGGACTGTGTCCAGGGCAGGGGCTGGGCTGGGGCTGGGGCTAGGCTGGGCTGGGCTGTGGGCAGGGCTGGGGCTGGGCGGTGGTTGGGTCTGGGCTGGGGCTGGGCTGGGGCTGGGACTGGGTCCAGGGCAGGGTCAGGACTGGGCCTGGGGCTAGGCTGGGGCAGGGCTGGGGCAGGGCTGGGGCTGGGGCTGGGGCTGGGACTGGGTCCAGGGCAGGGTCTGGTCTGGGGCTGGGGCTACGCTGGGGCAGGACTGGGGCCGGGCTGGGGCTGGGTCCAGGGCTGTGGCTGGGCTGTGGCTGGAGCTGGGCTGGGGCTGAGGATGGGGCTGGGGCTGGGCTAGGGCTGGGCTGGGGCCGGGGCTGCGACTGGGGCTGGGTCCAGGGCTGGGCTGGGGCTGGGCTGGGGCTGGGCTGGGCCTGGGCTGGGGATGAGGCTGGGGTGGGGCTGGGACTGTGTCCAGGGCAGGGGCTGTGTCCAGGGCAGGGGCTGGGCTGGGGCTGGGGATGAGGCTTGGGTGGGGCTGGGGCTGGGTCCAGGCAGGGGCTGGGTCCAGGGCAGGGGCTGGGCTGGGGCTGGGGCTAGGCTGGGGCTGGGCTGTGGTCAGGGCTGGGGGCTGGGGCTGGGCTGGGGCTGGGTCCAGGGCTGTGGCAGGGCTGTGGCTGGAGCTGGGCTGGGGCTGAGGGTGGGGCTGTGGCTGGGCTAGGGCTGGCTGGGGCCGGGGGCTGCAACTGGAGCTGGATCCAGGGCTGGGGCTGGGCTGTGGCTGTGGCTGGGGGGGGGGCAGGGCTGGGGCTGTGGCTGGGGCTGGGCTAGGGCTGGGCCGGGGCAGGGCTGGGCTGGGGCCGGGCTGGGGCTGGGTTCGGTGGCAGGGCTGGGGCTGGGGCAGGGCTGGGGCAGGGCTGGGCCTGGGCTGGGGATGAGGCTGGGGTGGGGCTGGGGCTGGTCGAGGACAGGGGCTTGGCTGGGGCTGGGGCTAGTCTGGGGCAGGGCTGGGGCCGGGGCTGCGACTGGGGCTGGGTCCAGGGCTGGGCTGGGGCTGGGCTGGGCCTGGGCTGGGATGAGGCTGGGGTGGGGCTGGGACTGTGTCCAGGGCAGGGGCTGTGTCCAGGGCAGGGGCTGGGCTGGTGCCGGGGCTGCGACTGGGGCTGGGTCCAGGGCTGGGGCTGGGCTGGGGCTAGGGCTGGGGTGGGGCAGAGCTGGGGCTGTGGCTGGGGCCGGGCTGGGTCTGGGCCGGGGCAGGGCTGGGCTGGGGCCGGGCTGGGGCTGGGTGCGGTGCAGGGCTGGGGCTGGGGCAGGGCTGGGCTGGGGCCGGGGATGGGGCCGTGAGTGGGGCTTGGCTGGGGCTGGGGCTGGGGCTGGGCTGGGGCAGGGCTGGGTTTGGGCTGGGGATGAGGCTGGGGTGGGGCTGGGGCTGGGTCCAGGGCAGGGGCTTGGCTGGGGCTGCGGCTGGGCTAGTCTGGGGCAGGGCTGGGGGCTGGGGCTGGGTCCAGGGTGGGGCTGGGGCTGGGCTGGGGGCAGGGCTGGGGCTGGGCGGTGGCTGGGGCTGGGGCTGGGCTGGGGCTGGGACTGAGTCCAGGGAAGGGTCTGGACTGGGGCTGGGGCTAGGCTGGGGCAGGGCTGGGGCTGGGCTGGGGCTGGGACTGGGTCCAGGGCAGGGTCTGGTCTGGGGCTGGGGCTAGGCTGGGGCAGGACTGGGGCCGGGCTGGGGCTGGGTCCAGGGCTGTGGCTGGGCTGTGGCTGGAGCTGGGCTGGGGCTGAGGGTGGGGCTGGGGCTGGGCTAGGTCTGGGCTGGGCCTGGGCTGGGGATGAGGCTGGGGTGGGGCTGGGACTGTGTCCAGGGCAGGGGCTGGGCTGGGGCTGGGGCTAGGCTGGGGCTGGGCTGTGGGCAGGGCTGGGGCTGGGCGGTGGTTGGGTCTGGGCTGGGGCTGGGCTGGGGCTGGGACTGGGTCCAGGGCAGGGTCAGGACTGGGCCTGGGGCTAGGCTGGGGCAGGGCTGGGGCAGGGCTGGGGCTGGGGCTGGGGCTGGGACTGGGTCCAGGGCAGGGTCTGGTCTGGGGCTGGGGCTACGCTGGGGCAGGACTGGGGCCGGGCTGGGGCTGGGTCCAGGGCTGTGGCTGGGCTGTGGCTGGAGCTGGGCTGGGGCTGAGGATGGGGCTGGGGCTGGGCTAGGGCTGGGCTGGGGCCGGGGCTGCGACTGGGGCTGGGTCCAGGGCTGGGCTGGGGCTGGGCTGGGGCTGGGCTGGGCCTGGGCTGGGGATGAGGCTGGGGTGGGGCTGGGACTGTGTCCAGGGCAGGGGCTGTGTCCAGGGCAGGGGCTGGGCTGGGGCTGGGGATGAGGCTTGGGTGGGGCTGGGGCTGGGTCCAGGGCAGGGGCTGGGTCCAGGGCAGGGGCTGGGCTGGGGCTGTGGCTAGGCTGGGGCTGGGCTGTGGTCAGGGCTGGGGCTGGGGCTGGGCTGGGGCTGGGTCCAGGGCTGTGGCAGGGCTGTGGCTGGAGCTGGGCTGGGGCTGAGGGTGGGGCTGTGGCTGGGCTAGGGCTGGGCTGGGGCCGGGGCTGCAACTGGAGCTGGATCCAGGGCTGGGGCTGGGCTGTGGCTGTGGCTGGGGGGGGCAGGGCTGGGGCTGTGGCTGGGGCTGGGCTGGGGCTGGGCCGGGGCAGGGCTGGGCTGGGGCCGGGCTGGGGCTGGGTTCGGTGCAGGGCTGGGGCTGGGGCAGGGCTGGGGCAGGGCTGGGCCTGGGCTGGGGATGAGGCTGGGGTGGGGCTGGGGCTGGGTCGAGGACAGGGGCTTGGCTGGGGCTGGGGCTAGTCTGGGGCAGGGCTGGGGCTGGGGCTGGGTCCAGGGTGGGGGCTGGGGCTGGGCTGGGGGCAGGGCTGGGGCTGGGCGTTGGCTGGAGCTGGGCTGGGGCTGGGCTGGGGCTGGGACTGGGTCCAGGGCAGGGTCTGGACTGGGGCTGGGGCTAGGCTGGGGCAGGGCTGGGGCAGGGCTGGGGCTGGGACTGGGTCCAGGGCAGGGTCTGGTCTGGGGCTGGGGCTAGGCTGGGGCAGGACTGGGGCCGGGTTGGGGCTGGGTCCAGGGCTGTGGCTGGGCTGTGGCTGGAGCTGGGCTGGTGCTGAGGGTGGGGCTGGGGCTGGGGCTGGGCTAGGGCTGGGCTGGGCCCGGGGCTGTGACTGGGGCTGGGTCCAGGGCTGGGGCTGGGCTGTGGCAGGGCTGGGGCTGGGCTAGGGCTGGGCTGGGGCTGGGGCTGGGCTGGGGCCGAGGTTGGGGCTGAGGGCAGGGCTGGGCTAGGGCTGGGGCTGGGGCAGGGGCTGGGGCCAGAATTGGGGCAGGGGCTGGGGCCAGGGCTGGGGCTGGGGCTGGGGCTGGGGCTGGGGCCGGGGCAGAGGCACAGCTGGGACAGGGCTGGAACTGGACCTGGGCTGGGGGCAAGGTTGGGGCTGGGGCTGGGGGCTGAGGTAGGGGTAGGGCTTGGGCTGGACTGGGCTTGAGGCTGGGCCTTGGGCTGGGGCTGGGTTGGCACAGGGCAGGGGCTGGGGCTGGAAGCAAGGCTTGGGCAGGGCTGGGGCTGTGGCTGGGGCTGGGGCTGGGGCTGGTGCTGGGGCTGGGGCAGGACTGGGGCTGGTACAGTGCTGGGGCCGGGGCTGGGGCTGGGGCTGGGGACAGGGCTGGGGCCAGAGCTGGGGCAGGGCTAGGGCCGGGCTGGGGCCGGGTTGGGTGCAGGGCTGGGGCTGAGGCAGGGCGGGGCCTTGAACAGGGCTGGGTCCAGGGCTGGGGCTGGGGCTGGGTGCAGGGCTGGTGCTGGGCTGTGGCTGGGGTGGGCTGGGGCTGTGGCGCAGGGCAGGGCTGGGGCAGGGCTGGGGCTAGGGCTGGGGCTGGTGCTGGGCCGGGGCAAGGCTGGGGCTGGGCTGTGGCTGGGGCTGGGCTGGGGCTAGGGCTGAGGGCAGGGCTGGGCTAGGGCTGGGGCTGGGGAAGGGCTGGGGCTGGGCTGTGGGCAGGGCTGGGGCAGGGCTGGGCTGGGGCTGGGTCCAGGACTGGGGCTGGGCTGTGGCTGGGGCTGAGGGCAGGGCTGGGGCTGGGCTGGGGCTGGGGCTGGGCTGTGGCTGAGGGCAGGTCTGGGCTAGGTCTGGGGCTGGGGTAGGGGCCGGGGCTGGGGAAAGGGCTGGGTCCAGAGCTGGGGCAGGGCTGGGGCTGGGGCTCGGCTGGGGCTGGGGCAGGGCTGGGGATGGGGCTGGGTCCAGGGCAGGGCCTGGGCTAGACCCGAGTCTGGGTCTGGGCTGGGGGCAGGGCTGGGGCTGGGCGGTGGCTGGGGCTGTTCTGGGGCAGGGCTGGGACTGGGGCTGGGCTGGGGCTGGGGCTGGGACTGGGGCACGGCTGGGGCAGGACTTGGGCAGGGCTGGGGCTGGGGCTGGGCTAGGGCTGGATCCAGGGCTGGGGCTGCGCTGTGACTGGGGCTGGGCTGGGGCTGGGGCTGAGGGCAGGTCTGGGCTAGGGCTGGGGCTGGGTTGTGGCTGGGGCTGGGCTGGGGCAGGGCTGGGGCTGGGGCTGGGGCTGGGGCTGGGGCTGGGTCTGGGCTGGGGCAGGGCTGGGTCTCGGGCTGAGCTGGGGCTGGGTCCAGGGCTGGGGCTGGGCTGTGGCTGGGGCTGGGCAGGGGCTGGGTCCAGGGCTGGGGTTGGGGCTGTGGCTGGGGATGGGCTGGGGCTGGGCTGGGGCTGGGTCCAGGGCTGGGGCTGGGCGGTGGCTGTGGCTGGGGCTGTGCTGGGCTGGGGCTGGGTCCAGGGCTGTGGCTGGTCTGTGGCTGTGGCTGGGGCAGGGCTGGGTCTGGGGCTGGGGCTGGGCTGTGGCTGGGTCCAGGGCAGGGGCTGGGGCTGTTCTGGGGCAGGGCTGGGACTGGGGCAGGGCTGGGGCTGGGACTGGGCTAGGGCTGGGCCTTGGGCTGGGGCTGGGCTGTGGCTGGGGCTGGGGCTGGGGCAGGGCTGAGGCTGGGCTGAGGGCAGGGCTGGGGCAGGGCTGGGGCTGGGGCTGGGGCTGGGGCTGGGTCCTGGGCTGGGGCTGGCCTGTGGCTGGGGCTGAGGGCAGGGCTGGGCTGGGCTGGGGCTGGGGCAGGGGCCGGGGCTGGGGACAGGGCTGGGGCCAGAGCTGGGGCAGGGCTGGGGCCGGGCTGGTGCTGGGTTCGGTGCAGGGCTGGGGCTGGGGCAGGGCGGGGGCTGGAACAGGGCTGGGCTAGGCCTGGGCTGGGGCTGGGGCTGGGGCCAGGGGTGGGGCTGGGGCTGGGGCTGGGGCAGGGACTGGGGCAGGGCTGGGGCAGGGGCTGGGTCCAGGGCTGGGGCTAGGGCTGGGCTGGGGCCGGAGATGGGGCCGTGGGTGGTGCTGGGCTGGGGTCTGGGCAGGGCCTGGTGCAGGGCTGGACCCGAGGCAGGGGTCCGGGGCTGGGGCTGCGCTGTGGCTGGGGCTGGGCTGGGGCAGGGCTGGGGATGAGGCTGGGGTGGTGCTGGGGCTGGGTCCAGGGTGGGGATGGGGCTGGGCTGGGGGCAGGGCTGGGGCTGGGCGGTGGCTGGGGTGGGCTGGGGCTGGGTTAGGGCTGGGGCTGGGTCCAGGGCCGGGGCCGGGCTGGGGTTGGGGCTGGGGTGGCGCAGGTCTGGGGCTGGGGCAGGGCTGGGGCTGGGGCTGGGTCCAGGGCAGGGCCTGGGCTAGACCCGAGTCTGGGTCTGGGCTGGGGCAGGGCTGGGGCTGGGGCTGGGGCTGGTTCCAGGGTGGGGATGGGGCTGGGCTGGGGGCAGGGCTGGGGCTGGGCGGTGGCTGGGGCTGGGGCTTTTCTGGGGCAGGGCTGGGACTGGGGCTGGGCTGGGGCTGGGGCTGGGTCCAGGGCAGGGACTAGGCTGGGGCTGGTGCTAGGGCTGGGCTGGGGCAGGGCTGGGGCTGGGGCTGGGGTGGGTCGAGGGCTGGGGCTGGGGCTGGGTCCAGGGCTGGGGCTGGGCGGTGGCTGGGGCTGGGCTGGGGCAGGTCTGGGGCTGGGGCTGGGCTGGGGCCGAGAGTGGGGCTGGGCAGGGCTGGGCCCAAGGCTGGGCAAGGCTGGGGCAGGGCTGGAGTAGGGCTGGGGCTGGGGCAGGGCTGTGGGCAGGAATGGGGCTGGGGCTGGGCTGTGGCTGGGGCCGGGGTTGGGGCTGGGCTGGGACTGAGGTTGGGGCCGGGGGCTGGGGCTGGCTTGGGGCCGGTGCTGAAGCAGGACTGGGCTGGAGGCTGGGCCTTGGCCTGAGGATGGTCTGGGGGCAGGGCTGGGGCTGGGGCGGGAACTAAGACTATGGCTGGGCTGGGGCTGGTGCTGGGGCTGGGGCAGGACTGGGGCTGGTACAGTGCTGGGGCCGGGGCTGGGGCTGGGGCTGGGGACAGGGCTGGGGCCAGAGCTGGGGCAGGGCTGGGGCCGGGCTGGGGCTGGGTTGGGTGCAGGGCTGGGGCTGAGGCAGGGCGGGGCCTTGAACAGGGCTGGGTCCAGGGCTGGGCTGGGGCTGGGTCCAGGGCTGGTGCTGGGCTGTGGCTGGGGTGGGCTGGGGCTGTGCCGCAGGGCAGGGCTGGGGCAGGGCTGGAGCTAGGGCTGGGGCTGGTGCTGGGCCGGGGCAAGGCTGGGGCTGGGCTGTGGCTGGGGCTGGGCTGGGGCTAGGGCTGAGGGCAGGGCTGGGCTAGGGCTGGGGCTGGGGAAGGGCTGGGGCTGGGCTGTGGGCAGGGCTGTGGCAGGGCTGGGCTGGGGCTGGGTCCAGGACTGGGGCTGGGCTGTGGCTGGGGCTGAGGGCAGGGCTGGGGCTGGGCTGGGGCTGGGGCTGGGCTGTGGCTGAGGGCAGGTCTGGGCTAGGTCTGGGGCTGGGGTAGGGGCCGGGGCTGGGGAAAGGGCTGGGTCCAGAGCTGGGGCAGGGCTGGGGCTGGGGCTCGGCTGGGGCTGGGGCAGGGCTGGGGATGGGGCTGGGTCCAGGGCAGGGCCTGGGCTAGACCCGAGTCTGGGTCTGGGCTGGGGGCAGGGCTGGGGCTGGGCGGTGGCTGGGGCTGTTCTGGGGCAGGGCTGGGACTGGGGCTGGGCTGGGGCTGGGGCTGGGACTGGGGCACGGCTGGGGCAGGACTTGGGCAGGGCTGGGGCTGGGGCTGGGCTAGGGCTGGATCCAGGGCTGGGGCTGCGCTGTGACTGGGGCTGGGCTGGGGCTGGGGCTGAGGGCAGGTCTGGGCTAGGGCTGGGGCTGGGTTGTGGCTGGGGCTGGGCTGGGGCAGGGCTGGGGCTGGGGCTGGGGCTGGGGCTGGGTCTGGGCTGGGGCAGGGCTGGGTCTGGGGCTGAGCTGGGGCTGGGTCCAGGGCTGGGGCTGGGCTGTGGCTGGGGCTGGGCAGGGGCTGGGTCCAGGGCTGGGGTTGGGGCTGTGGCTGGGGCTGGGCTGGGGCTGGGCTGGGGCTGGGTCCAGGGCTGGGGCTGGGCGGTGGCTGTGGCTGGGGCTGTGCTGGGCTGGGCTGGGGCTGGGTCCAGGGCTGTGGCTGGGCTGTGGCTGGGGCTGGGGCAGGGCTGGGTCTGGGGCTGGGGCTGGGCTGTGGCTGGGTCCAGGGCAGGGGCTGGGGCTGTTCTGGGGCAGGGCTGGGACTGGGGCTGGGCTGGGGCTGGGGCTGGGTCCAGCGCAGGGACTAGGCTGGGGCTGGTGCTGGTGCTGGGCTGGGGCAGGGCTGGGACTGGGGCTGGGGTGGGTCCAGGGCTGGGGCTGGGGCTGGGTCCAGGGCTGGGGCTGGGCGGTGGCTGGGGCTGGGCTGGGGCAGGTCTGGGGCTGGGGCCGAGAGTGGGGCTGGGCAGGGCTGGGCCCAAGGCTGGGGCAGGGCTGGAGTAGTGCTGGGGCTGGGCTGTGGCTGAGGGCAGGGCTGGGCTCGGGCTGGAGCTGGGGTAGGGGCCGGGGCTGGGGACAGGGCTGGGGCCAGAGCTGGGGCAGGGCTGGGGCTGGGGCTGGGGATGGGCTGGGGCTGGGTCCAGGGCAGGGGCTGGGCTGGGTCTGGGTCTGGGCCGGGGCAGGGCTGGGATGGGGCAGGGGCCGGGGCTGGGGACAGGGCTGAGGGCAGGGCTGGGCTAGGGCTGGGGCCGGGGCTGGGCTGGGGCAGGGGTGGGGCTGGGGCTGGGCTGGGGCTGGGGCTGGGTCCAGGGCAGGGGCTGGGCTGGGGCTGGGGCTGGGGCTGAGGGCAGGGATGGGCTAGGGGTGGGGCTGGGGCAGGGGCCGGGGCTGGGGCTGGACTGGGCCTGGGCTGAGGGTAGGGCTGGGCTAGGGCTGGGGCTGGGCTGAGGGCAGGGCTGCGGCCGGGGCTGAGGCTGGGCTGGGTTCTGGGCTGCGGCTGGGGCTGGGGCTGGGGCTGGGGTTGGGGCTGAGGCAGGGCTGGGCTGGGCTGGGGCTGGGGCTGGGCCGGGGCAGGGCTGGGGCTGGGCTGTGGCTGAGGGCAGGGCTGGGCTCGGGCTGGGGCTGGGGTAGGGGCCGGGACTGGGGACAGGGCTGGGTCCAGAGCTGGGGCAGGTCTGGGGCTGGGGCTGGGGCTGGGGCTGGGTCTGGGCTGGGGCAGGGCTGGGTCTGGGGCTGAGCTGGGGCTGGGTCCAGGGCTGGGGCTGGGCTGTGGCTGGGGCTGGGCAGGGGCTGGGTCCAGGGCTGGGGTTGGGGCTGTGGCTGGGGCTGGGCTGGGGCTGGGCTGGGGCTGGGTCCAGGGCTGGGGCTGGGCGGTGGCTGTGGCTGGGGCTGTGCTGGGCTGGGCTGGGGCTGGGTCCAGGGCTGTGGCTGGGCTGTGGCTGGGGCTGGGGCAGGGCTGGGTCTGGGGCTGGGGCTGGGCTGTGGCTGGGTCCAGGGCAGGGGCTGGGGCTGTTCTGGGGCAGGGCTGGGACTGGGGCTGGGCTGGGGCTGGGGCTGGGTCCAGCGCAGGGACTAGGCTGGGGCTGGTGCTGGTGCTGGGCTGGGGCAGGGCTGGGACTGGGGCTGGGGTGGGTCCAGGGCTGGGGCTGGGGCTGGGTCCAGGGCTGGGGCTGGGCGGTGGCTGGGGCTGGGCTGGGGCAGGTCTGGGGCTGGGGCCGAGAGTGGGGCTGGGCAGGGCTGGGCCCAAGGCTGGGGCAGGGCTGGAGTAGTGCTGGGGCTGGGCTGTGGCTGAGGGCAGGGCTGGGCTCGGGCTGGAGCTGGGGTAGGGGCCGGGGCTGGGGACAGGGCTGGGGCCAGAGCTGGGGCAGGGCTGGGGCTGGGGCTGGGGATGGGCTGGGGCTGGGTCCAGGGCAGGGGCTGGGCTGGGTCTGGGTCTGGGCCGGGGCAGGGCCTGGGATGGGGCAGGGGCCGGGGCTGGGGACAGGGCTGAGGGCAGGGCTGGGCTAGGGCTGGGGCCGGGGCTGGGCTGGGGCAGGGGTGGGGCTGGGGCTGGGCTGGGGCTGGGGCTGGGTCCAGGGCAGGGGCTGGGCTGGGGCTGGGGCTGGGGCTGAGGGCAGGGATGGGCTAGGGGTGGGGCTGGGGCAGGGGCCGGGGCTGGGGCTGGACTGGGCCTGGGCTGAGGGTAGGGCTGGGCTAGGGCTGGGGCTGGGCTGAGGGCAGAGCTGCGGCCGGGGCTGAGGCTGGGCTGGGTTCTGGGCTGCGGCTGGGGCTGGGGCTGGGGCTGGGGTTGGGGCTGAGGCAGGGCTGGGCTGGGCTGGGGCTGGGGCTGGGCCGGGGCAGGGCTGGGGCTGGGCTTGTGGCTGAGGGCAGGGCTGGGCTCGGGCTGGGGCTGGGGTAGGGGCCGGGACTGGGGACAGGGCTGGGTCCAGAGCTGGGTCAGGTCTGGGGCTGGGGCTGGGGCTGGGCTGGGGCTGGGTCCAGGGCAGGGGCTGGGCTGGGTCTGGGTCTGGGCCGGGGCAGGGCTGGGGCTGGGGCAGGGTCCGGGGCTGGGGACAGGGCTGGGGCCAGAGCTGGGGCAGGGCTGGGCCGGGCTGGGGCTGGGTTGGGTGCAGGGCTGGGGCTGAGGCAGGGCGGGGCCTTGAACAGGGCTGGGTCCAGGGCTGGGCTGGGGGCCGGGGACAGGGCTGGGGTAGGGCTGGGTCCAGGGCTGGGGCTGGGGCTGGGTCCAGGGCTGGGGCAGGGCTTGGGCAGGGGTGGGCTGGGGCTGGGGCTCAGGGCAGGGCTGGGGCAGGGCTAGGGCTAGGGCTGGGGCTGGTGCTGGGTCCGGGGCAAGGCTGGGGCTGGGCTGAGGCTGGGGCTGGGCTGGGGCAGGGGCTGGGACTGGGGCAGGGCTGGGGCAGGGCTTGGGCAGGGCTGGGGCTGGGGCTGGTCTAGGGCTGGGCCTTGGGCTGGGGCTGGGCTGGGGCTGGGGGCTGAGGGCAGGGCTGGGCTAGGGCTGGGGCTGGGGCAGGGCTGGGGCTGGGCTGAGGGCAGGGCTGGGGCTGGGCGGTGGCTGGGGCTGTTCTGGGGCAGGGCTGGGACTGGGGCAGGGCTGGGGCTGGGGCTGGGACTGGGGCAGGGCTGGGGCAGGGCTTGGGCAGGGCTGGGGCTCGGCTGGGGCAGGGCTGGGGCTGGGGATGGATCTGGGGCTGGGTCCAGGGCTGGGGCTGGGTTGTGGCTGGGGCTGGGCTGGGGGCAGGGCTGGGGCTGGGGCTGGGGCTGGGGCAGGGCTGGGGCAGGGCTGGGGCTGGGTCTGAGCTGGGGCTGGGTCCAGGGCTGGGGCTGGGCTGTGGCTGGGGCTGGGCTGGGGCTGGGTCCAGGGCTGGGTCTGGGGTTGGGGCTGGGGCTGGGTTGGGGCTGGGGCTGGGTTGGGGCTGGGCTGGGGCTGGGTCCAGGGCTGGGGCAGGGCTGTGGCTGTGGCTGGGACTGTGCTGGGCTGGGGATGGGGCTGGGCTGGGGCAGGGGCTGGGGCTGGGGCAGGGCTGGGGCAGGGCTTGGGCAGGGCTGGGGCTGGGGCTGGTCTAGGGCTGGGCCTTGGGCTGGGGCTGGGCTGGGGCTGGGGCTGAGGGCAGGGCTGGGCTAAGTTTTGGGGCTGGGGCAGGGCTGGGGCTGGGCTGAGGGCAGGGCTGTGGCAGGGCTGGGGCTGGGTCTGGCGCTGGGACTGGGTCCTGGGCTGGGGCTGGCCTGTGGCTGGGGCTGAGGGCAGGGCTGGGCTGGGCTGGGGCTGGGGCAGGGGCCGGGGCTGGGGACAGGGCTGGGGCCAGAGCTGGGGCAGGGCTGGGGCCGGGCTGGTGCTGGGTTCGGTGCAGGGCTGGGGCTGGGGCAGGGCGGGGGCTGGAACAGGGCTGGGCTAGGGCTGGGCTGGGGCCGGGGCTGGGGCCAGGGGTGGGGCTGGGGCTGGGACTGGGGCAGGGACTGGGACAGGGCTGGGGCTGGGCTGGGACTGAGGTTGGGGCCGGGGCTGGGGCTGGCTTGGGGCCGGTGCTGAAGCAGGACTGGGCTGGAGGCTGGGCGGTGGCTGGGGCTGGGCTGGGGCAGGTCTGGGGCTGGTGCTGGGCTGGGGCCGAGAGTGGGGCTGGGCAGGGCTGGGCCCAAGGCTGGGGCAGGGCTGGAGTAGGGCTGGGGCTGGGGCAGGGCTGTGGGCAGGAATGGGGCTGGGGCTGGGCTGTGGCTGGGGCCGGGGTTGGGGCTGGGCTGGGACTGAGGTTGGGGCCGGGGCTGGGGCTGGCTTGGGGCCGGTGCTGAAGTAGGACTGGGCTGGAGGCTGGGCCTTGGCCTGGGGCTGGGCTGAGGGCAGGGCTGGGGTAGGTCTGGGGCTGGGGCAGGGCTGTGGCCGGGGCTGAGGCTGGGCTGGGTTCTGGGCTGCGGCTGGGGCGGGAACCAAGTCTATGGCTGGGCTGGGGCTGGGGCAGGGCTGTGGGCAGGAATGGGGGCTGGGGCTGGGCTGTGGCTGGGGCCGGGGTTGGGGCTGGGCTGGGACTGAGGTTGGGGCCGGGGCTGGGGCTGGCTTGGGGCCGGTGCTGAAGCAGGACTGGGCTGGAGGCTGGGCCTTGGCCTGGGGCTGGTCTGGGGGCAGGGCTGGGGCTGGAGCAGGAACCAAGTCTATAGCTGGGCTGGGGCTGGTGGTGGGGCTGGGGCAGGACTGGGGCTGGGACAGTGCTGGGGCAGGACTGGGGCTGGGACAGTGCTGGGGCAGGGGCCGGGGCTGGGGCTGGGCCAGGTCTGGGGGCAGGGATGGGAGTGGGGCTGGGCAGGGGCCGGGGCTGGGGCCGGGGCCGGGAGCAGGGCTGGGACTGAGGTTGGGGCTGGGGCTGGGGCTGGGTTGGGGCCGGCGCTGAAGCAGGACTGGGCTGGAGGCTGGGCCTTGGGCTGGGGCTGGGCTGGGGGGCAGGGCTGGGGGCTGGGGCGGGGAAACAAGTCTATGGCTGGACTGGGGCTGGGGCCGGGGCTGGGGCTGGGGCAGGACTGGGGCTGGGACAGGGCTGGGGCTGGGGCTGGGCTGTGGCTCGGGCTGAGGCACGGCTGGGCTAGGGCTGGGGCTGGGGAAGGGCTGGGGCCAGGGCTGTAACCAAGTCTTGGGCAGGGCTGGGGCTAGGGCTGGGGCCAGGGCTGGGGCAGGACTGGGGCTGGGGCAGGGCTGGGGCTGAGGGTGGGCCTGGAATGAGTTCTGGGCTCTGCCAGGGGCAGGGCTGGGCCCGTGGCTGGGGCAGGGCTGGGGTAGGGCTGGGGCCGGGGCTCGGGTCGGGGCTGGGAGCAGGGCTGGGACTGAGGTTGGGGCTGGGGCTGGGGCTGGGCTGGGGCTGGGGCTGTGCTGGGCTGGGGCTGGGGCTGGGCTGGGGCAGGGATGGGGCGGGGGGCTGGGGCTGGGCTGGGGCTGGGGCTGGGGCTGTGGCTGGGGATGGGCTGGGGCTGGGCTGGGGCTGGGACTGGGTCCAGGGCAGGGTCTGGTCTGGGCTGGGGCTAGGCTGGGGCAGGACTGGGGCCGGGCTGGGGCTGGGTCCAGGGCTGTGGCTGGGCTGTGGCTGGAGCTGGGCTGGGGCTGAGGGTGGGGCTGGGGCTGGGCTAGGTCTGGGCTGGGGCCTGGGCTGGGGATGAGGCTGGGGTGGGGCTGGGACTGTGTCCAGGGCAGGGGCTGGGCTGGGGCTGGGGCTAGGCTGGGGCTGGGCTGTGGGCAGGGCTGGGGCTGGGCGGTGGTTGGGTCTGGGCTGGGGCTGGGCTGGGGCTGGGACTGGGTCCAGGGCAGGGTCAGGACTGGGCCTGGGGCTAGGCTGGGGCAGGGCTGGGGCAGGGCTGGGGCTGGGGCTGGGGCTGGGACTGGGTCCAGGGCAGGGTCTGGTCTGGGGCTGGGGCTACGCTGGGGCAGGACTGGGGCCGGGCTGGGGCTGGGTCCAGGGCTGTGGCTGGGCTATGGCTGGAGCTGGGCTGGGGCTGAGGGTGGGGCTGGGGCTGAGCTAGGGCTGGGCTGGGGCCGGGGCTGCGACTGGGGCTGGGTCCAGGGCTGGGCTGGGGCTGGGCTGGGGCTGGGCTGGGCCTGGGCTGGGGATGAGGCTGGGGTGGGGCTGGGACTGTGTCCAGGGCAGGGGCTGTGTCCAGGGCAGGGGCTGGGCTGGGGCTGGGGATGAGGCTTGGGTGGGGCTGGGGCTGGGTCCAGGGCAGGGGCTGGGTCCAGGGCAGGGGCTGGGCTGGGGCTGGGGCTAGGCTGGGGCTGGGCTGTGGTCAGGGCTGGGGCTGGGGCTGGGCTGGGGCTGGGTCCAGGGCTGTGGCAGGGCTGTGGCTGGAGCTGGGCTGGGGCTGAGGGTGGGGCTGTGGCTGGGCTAGGGCTGGGCTGGGGCCGGGGCTGCGACTGGAGCTGGATCCAGGGCTGGGGCTGGGCTGTGGCTGTGGCTGGGGGGGGGCAGGGCTGGGGCTGTGGCTGGGGCTGGGCTGGGGCTGGGCCGGGGCAGGGCTGGGCTGGGGCCGGGCTGGGGCTGGGTTCGGTGCAGGGCTGGGGCTGGGGCAGGGCTGGGGCAGGGCTGGGCCTGGGCTGGGGATGAGGCTGGGGTGGGGCCTGGGGCTGGGTCGAGGACAGGGGCTTGGCTGGGGCTGGGGCTAGTCTGGGGCAGGGCTGGGGCTGGGGCTGGGTCCAGGGTGGGGGCTGGGGCTGGGCTGGGGGCAGGGCTGGGGCTGGGCGTTGGCTGGAGCTGGGCTGGGGCTGGGCTGGGGCTGGGACTGGGTCCAGGGCAGGGTCTGGACTGGGGCTGGGGCTAGGCTGGGGCAGGGGCTGGGGCAGGGCTGGGGCTGGGACTGGGTCCAGGGCAGGGTCTGGTCTGGGGCTGGGGCTAGGCTGGGGCAGGACTGGGGCCGGGTTGGGGCTGGGTCCAGGGCTGTGGCTGGGCTGTGGCTGGAGCTGGGCTGGTGCTGAGGGTGGGGGCTGGGGCTGGGGCTGGGCTAGGGCTGGGCTGGGCCCGGGGCTGTGACTGGGGCTGGGTCCAGGGCTGGGGCTGGGCTGTGGCAGGGCTGGGGCTGGGCTAGGGCTGGGCTGGGGCTGGGGCTGGGCTGGGGCCGAGGTTGGGGCTGAGGGGCAGGGCTGGGCTAGGGCTGGGGCTGGGGCAGGGGCTGGGGCCAGAATTGGGGCAGGGCTGGGGCCAGGGCTGGGGCTGGGGCTGGGGCTGGGGCTGGGGCCGGGGCAGAGGCACAGCTGGGACAGGGCTGGAACTGGACCTGGGCTGGGGGAAAGGTTGGGGCTGGGGCTGGGGCTGAGGTAGGGGTAGGGCTTGGGCTGGACTAGGCTTGAGGCTGGGCCTTGGGCTGGGGCTGGGTTGGCACAGGGCAGGGGCTGGGGCTGGAAGCAAGGCTTGGGCAGGGCTGGGGCTGTGGCTGGGGCTGGGGGCTGGGGCTGGTGCTGGTGGGGCTGGGGCAGGACTGGGGCTGGTACAGTGCTGGGGCCGGGGCTGGGGCTGGGGCTGGGGACAGGGCTGGGGCCAGAGCTGGGGCAGGGCTGGGGCCGGGCTGGGGCCGGGTTGGGTGCAGGGCTGGGGCTGAGGCAGGGCGGGGCCTTGAACAGGGCTGGGTCCAGGGCTGGGCTGGGGCTGGGTCCAGGGCTGGGGCTGGGGCTGGGTGCAGGGCTGGTGCTGGGCTGTGGCTGGGGTGGGCTGGGGGCTGTGGCGCAGGGCAGGGCTGGGGCAGGGCTGGGGCTAGGGCTGGGGCTGGTGCTGGGCCGGGGCAAGGCTGGGGCTGGGCTGTGGCTGGGGCTGGGCTGGGGCTAGGGCTGAGGGCAGGGCTGGGCTAGGGCTGGGGCTGGGGAAGGGCTGGGGCTGGGCTGTGGGCAGGGCTGGGGCAGGGCTGGGCTGGGGCTGGGTCCAGGACTGGGGCTGGGCTGTGGCTGGGGCTGAGGGCAGGGCTGGGGCTGGGCTGGGGCTGGGGCTGGGCTGTGGCTGAGGGCAGGTCTGGGCTAGGTCTGGGGCTGGGGTAGGGGCCGGGGCTGGGGAAAGGGCTGGGTCCAGAGCTGGGGCAGGGCTGGGGCTGGGGCTCGGCTGGGGCTGGGGGCAGGGCTGGGGATGGGGCTGGGTCCAGGGCAGGGCCTGGGCTAGACCCGAGTCTGGGTCTGGGCTGGGGGCAGGGCTGTGGCTGGGCGGTGGCTGGGGCTGTTCTGGGGCAGGGCTGGGACTGGGGCTGGGCTGGGGCTGGGGCTGGGACTGGGGCACGGCTGGGGCAGGACTTGGGCAGGGCTGGGGCTGGGGCTGGGCTAGGGCTGGATCCAGGGCTGGGGCTGCGCTGTGACTGGGGCTGGGCTGGGGCTGGGGCTGAGGGCAGGTCTGGGCTAGGGCTGGGGCTGGGTTGTGGCTGGGGCTGGGCTGGGGCAGGGCTGGGGCTGGGGCTGGGGCTGGGGCTGGGGCTGGGTCTGGGCTGGGGCAGGGCTGGGTCTCGGGCTGAGCTGGGGCTGGGTCCAGGGCTGGGGCTGGGCTGTGGCTGGGGCTGGGCAGGGGCTGGGTCCAGGGCTGGGGTTGGGGCTGTGGCTGGGGATGGGCTGGGGCTGGGCTGGGGCTGGGTCCAGGGCTGGGGCTGGGCGGTGGCTGTGGGCTGGGGCTGTGCTGGGCTGGGGCTGGGTCCAGGGCTGTGGCTGGTCTGTGGCTGTGGCTGGGGCAGGGCTGGGTCTGGGGCTGGGGCTGGGCTGTGGCTGGGTCCAGGGCAGGGGCTGGGGCTGTTCTGGGGCAGGGCTGGGACTGGGGCAGGGCTGGGGCTGGGACTGGGCTAGGGCTGGGCCTTGGGCTGGGGCTGGGCTGTGGCTGGGGCTGGGGCTGGGGCAGGGCTGAGGCTGGGCTGAGGGCAGGGCTGGGGCAGGGCTGGGGCTGGGGCTGGGGCTGGGGCTGGGTCCTGGGCTGGGGCTGGCCTGTGGCTGGGGCTGAGGGCAGGGCTGGGCTGGGCTGGGGCTGGGGCAGGGGCCGGGGCTGGGGACAGGGCTGGGGGCCAGAGCTGGGGCAGGGGCTGGGGGCCGGGGCTGGTGCTGGGTTCGGTGCAGGGCTGGGGCTGGGGCAGGGCGGGGGGCTGGAACAGGGCTGGGCTAGGCCTGGGCTGGGGCTGGGGCTGGGTCCAGGGCAGGGACTAGGCTGGGGCTGGTGCTAGGGCTGGGCTGGGGCAGGGCTGGGGCTGGGGCTGGGGTGGGTCGAGGGCTGGGGCTGGGGCTGGGTCCAGGGCTGGGGCTGGGCGGTGGATGGGGCTGGGCTGGGGCAGGTCTGGGGCTGGGGCTGGGCTGGGGCCGAGAGTGGGGCTGGGCAGGGCTGGGCCCAAGGCTGGGGCAGGGCTGGAGTAGGGCTGGGGCTGGGGCAGGGCTGTGGGCAGGAATGGGGCTGGGGCTGGGCTGTGGCTGGGGCCGGGGTTGGGGCTGGGCTGGGACTGAGGTTGGGGCCGGGGCTGGGGCTGGCTTGGGGCCGGTGCTGAAGCAGGACTGGGCTGGAGGCTGGGCCTTGGCCTGAGGATGGTCTGGGGGCAGGGCTGGGGCTGGGGCGGGAACCAAGACTATGGCTGGGCTGGGGCTGGTGCTGGGGCTGGGGCAGGACTGGGGCTGGTACAGTGCTGGGGCCGGGGCTGGGGCTGGGGCTGGGGACAGGGCTGAGGCCAGAGCTGGGGCAGGGCTGGGGCCGGGCTGGGGCTGGGTTGGGTGCAGGGCTGGGGCTGAGGCAGGGCGGGGCCTTGAACAGGGCTGGGTCCAGGGCTGGGCTGGGGCTGGGTCCAGGGCTGGTGCTGGGCTGTGGCTGGGGTGGGCTGGGGCTGTGGCGCAGGGCAGGGCTGGGGCAGGGCTGGAGCTAGGGCTGGGGCTGGTGCTGGGCCGGGGCAAGGCTGGGGCTGGGCTGTGGCTGGGGGCTGGGCTGGGGCTAGGGCTGAGGGCAGGGCTGGGCTAGGGCTGGGGCTGGGGAAGGGCTGGGGCTGGGCTGTGGGCAGGGCTGGGGCAGGGCTGGGCTGGGGCTGGGTCCAGGACTGGGGCTGGGCTGTGGCTGGGGCTGAGGGCAGGGCTGGGGCTGGGCTGGGGCTGGGGCTGGGCTGTGGCTGAGGGCAGGTCTGGGCTAGGTCTGGGGCTGGGGTAGGGGCCGGGGGCTGGGGAAAGGGCTGGGTCCAGAGCTGGGGCAGGGCTGGGGCTGGGGCTCGGCTGGGGCTGGGGCAGGGCTGGGGATGGGGGCTGGGTCCAGGGGCAGGGCCTGGGCTAGACCCGAGTCTGGGTCTGGGCTGGGGGCAGGGCTGGGGCTGGGCGGTGGCTGGGGCTGTTCTGGGGCAGGGCTGGGACTGGGGCTGGGCTGGGGCTGGGGCTGGGACTGGGGCACGGCTGGGGCAGGACTTGGGCAGGGCTGGGGCTGGGGCTGGGCTAGGGCTGGATCCAGGGCTGGGGGCTGCGCTGTGACTGGGGGCTGGGCTGGGGCTGGGGCTGAGGGCAGGTCTGGGCTAGGGCTGGGGCTGGGTTGTGGCTGGGGCTGGGCTGGGGCAGGGCTGGGGCTGGGGCTGGGGATGGGGCTGGGGCTGGGTCTGGGCTGGGGCAGGGCTGGGTCTCGGGCTGAGCTGGGGCTGGGTCCAGGGCTGGGGCTGGGCTGTGGCTGGGGCTGGGCAGGGGCTGGGTCCAGGGCTGGGGTTGGGGCTGTGGCTGGGGCTGGGCTGGGGCTGGGCTGGGGCTGGGTCCAGGGCTGGGGCTGGGCGGTGGCTGTGGCTGGGGCTGTGCTGGGCTGGGCTGGGGCTGGGTCCAGGGCTGTGGCTGGGCTGTGGCTGGGGCTGGGGCAGGGCTGGGTCTGGGGCTGGGGCTGGGCTGTGGCTGGGTCCAGGGCAGGGGCTGGGGCTGTTCTGGGGCAGGGCTGGGACTGGGGCTGGGCTGGGGCTGGGGCTGGGTCCAGCGCAGGGACTAGGCTGGGGCTGGTGCTGGTGCTGGGGCTGGGGCAGGGCTGGGACTGGGGCTGGGGTGGGTCCAGGGCTGGGGCTGGGGCTGGGTCCAGGGCTGGGGCTGGCGGTGGCTGGGGCTGGGCTGGGGCAGGTCTGGGGCTGGGGCCGAGAGTGGGGCTGGGCAGGGCTGGGCCCAAGGCTGGGGCAGGGCTGGAGTAGTGCTGGGGCTGGGCTGTGGCTGAGGGGCAGGGCTGGGCTCGGGCTGGAGCTGGGGTAGGGGCCGGGGCTGGGGGACAGGGCTGGGGCCAGAGCTGGGGCAGGGCTGGGGCTGGGGCTGGGGATGGGCTGGGGCTGGGTCCAGGGCAGGGGCTGGGCTGGGGTCTGGGTCTGGGCCGGGGCAGGGCTGGATGGGGCAGGGGGCTGGGGCTGGGGACAGGGCTGAGGGCAGGGCTGGGCTAGGGCTGGGGCCGGGGCTGGGCTGGGGCAGGGGTGGGGGCTGGGGCTGGGCTGGGGCTGGGGCTGGGTCCAGGGCAGGGGCTGGGCTGGGGCTGGGGCTGGGGCTGAGGGCAGGGATGGGCTAGGGGTGGGGGCTGGGGCAGGGGCCGGGGCTGGGGCTGGACTGGGCCTGGGCTGAGGGTAGGGCTGGGCTAGGGCTGGGGCTGGGGCTGAGGGCAGGGCTGCGGCCGGGGGCTGAGGCTGGGCTGGGTTCTGGGCTGCGGCTGGGAGGCAGGGCTGGGCTGGGCTGGGGCTGGGGCTGGGCCGGGGCAGGGCTGGGGCTGGGCTGTGGCTGAGGGCAGGGCTGGGCTCGGGCTGGGGCTGGGGTAGGGGCCGGGACTGGGGACAGGGCTGGGTCCAGAGCTGGGGCAGGTCTGGGGCTGGGGCTGGGGCTGGGGCTGGGTCTGGGCTGGGGCAGGGCTGGGTCTGGGGCTGAGCTGGGGCTGGGTCCAGGGCTGGGGCTGGGCTGTGGCTGGGGCTGGGCAGGGGCTGGGTCCAGGGCTGGGGTTGGGGCTGTGGCTGGGGCTGGGCTGGGGCTGGGCTGGGGCTGGGTCCAGGGCTGGGGCTGGGCGGTGGCTGTGGCTGGGGCTGTGCTGGGCTGGGCTGGGGCTGGGTCCAGGGCTGTGGCTGGGCTGTGGCTGGGGCTGGGGCAGGGCTGGGTCTGGGTCTGGGGCTGGGCTGTGGCTGGGTCCAGGGCAGGGGCTGGGGCTGTTCTGGGGCAGGGCTGGGACTGGGGCTGGGCTGGGGCTGGGGCTGGGTCCAGCGCAGGGACTAGGCTGGGGCTGGTGCTGGTGCTGGGCTGGGGCAGGGCTGGGACTGGGGCTGGGGTGGGTCCAGGGCTGGGGCTGGGGCTGGGTCCAGGGCTGGGGCTGGGCGGTG
>NW_027144528.1:0-36282 GCF_026170545.1 Melanerpes formicivorus | reverse complement strand
GGCGGAACTGCACCCTTTGTTATATAAATATAGAAAGGGTCTATAGATAGTTCAATTAAGTCCTAATCATAACATTAAGCCACTTGTGGAATGTATTTCACGAACGTGCACTAGAACATGTATATAAGTTGGTGATTCATTGGTTATTAATAGTTTGATACTTAATAAAAATAATATTTTTATTATTAATATTTCATATTAATAAATTTAATAACCTCTTCACCACACACGTTATAGGACGAGGGGATTGGATGTGGCACTTGGTGCCATGGTCTAGTAGTCATGGGGTCTTGGGTGACAGGTTGGACTTGATCTTTGAGGTCTTTTCCAACCTTGTTGATTCTATGATTCTATGAGAGGAAATGGCCTCAAGTTGCAGCAAGGGAGGTTTAGACTGGAGATGAGGAAAACATTTCTTCACTGAAAGGGTTCTCAACCACTGGCACGGGCTGGCCAGGGAGATGGTTGAATCCCCATCCCTGGAGGTGTTTAAAAGGCACAGTGCTGTGGTGCTGAGGGCCATGGTTTAGCACCAGACTGGGTAGAATTAGAGCATGGTTGGACTCTATGATCTTAAAGGTCTTTTCCAACCAAAACAATTCTGTGTGATTGCACAGCCCCAGGACCTGCCACTTGACAGGACATGCAAGAGCTGCAGGGGTTGTGAGAAAGCTATCAGGTCTGCAGTGCTGCTCCTGCTGCTTCCACGTGGTTGATGCCATTTTGGTTGTGTTTAAATCCTCACGTGTGCCACGAGGTATGGGGATCAGTGAGTCATTATGAAATCTGATTTTTATAAGCACCTATTGCAGGTCTGTTGCCCTAGGGAATTCTGGAGTCCCCCCCCTGCCCCTTGTGGGCTATCTCCAGCTTCATTGCCTGTGTTCCTTTTTTTTTTTTCCTTACAGTTTAAAGTGCTGTTTGTTGTTTCTAGATTTTTCTGTACACAGTGTTTAAATTGTTACTTGTTCCTGCTGGTGAGAGATCTGGCCCACGACCGAATATCTCGAACCTGTAAATAGGTTTTATTTAATATTTATTGTGGGATTTTTATGACTAACAAAGTTAATGTTTGTATCAATCGTTGCGCCTATAGGATATCAAATAGCCTTTTCACCGATCATAACACACAAGAGCCACCTTTCTTTCAGATTTCCTACTCCTGGGCCCCAAATCCCCTCAGTCTGGGGTGTGGGCTGCAGGGCTGCTCAGTGGTGGTGAGTGATGGACACAAGCTGGAGTGAAGGGGAGACTGTAAAATAAGAATGGGTGAAGCTGAGTGATCACAAGCCTGTGTCTGGCTGAAGCTGTAGAGCTGTGTGACAGCTCAGCTTCAGCATTCTGGGCCCCTCAGTTTAGGAAGGACATCGAGACACTTGAACGTGTTCAGACAAGGGCAATGAGGCTGGGGAGAGGCCTTGAGCACAGCCCTGTGAGGAGAGGCTGAGGGAGCTGGGGTTGCTTAGCCTGGAGAAGAGGAGGCTCAGGGGTGACCTCATTGCTCCCTACAACTACCTGAAAGGTGGTTGTAGCCAGGAAAGGGTTGGTCTCTTCTCCCAGGCAACCAGCACCAGAACAAGGGGACACAGTCTCAAACTGCGCTAGCCTAAGCTCGAGGTGAGGAGAAAGTTCTTCACTGAGAGAGTCGATCGCCATTGGAATGTGCTGCCCAGGAAGGTGGTGGAGTCACTATCCCTGGAGGTGTTCAAGAGGGGATTGGACATGGCACTTGGTGCCATGGTCTAGTCATGAGGTCTGTGGTGGCAGGTTGGACTCAATGATCCTTGAGGTCTCTTCCAACCTTGGTGATACTGTGACACTTAGCATCTTCAAGACTTGGCTGCTTTCTTCAAATTCAAAGTGAATTTCAGGGTCAAGAGAGATTTTTTTCCAGTCCATTATTCTAGGGGGCATCCTTCCTTTGTTGTTTCTTATCCCAAAATTCATGAAAACCAGAGGGCTGGAACCCCTCTACTATGAGGGCAGGCTGAGAGAGTTGGAGTTGTTCAGCCAACAGAAGGCTCCAGGGAGAACTTAGAGCAGCCTTTCAACACTCAAAGTGACCTATAAGGAAGATGGGGACAGACTTTTTAGCAGGGCCTGCTGCGACCAGGCAAGGGCTGATGGTTTTACACTGAAGGAGAGGAGATCTAGACTGGATATAATTAAACATTTTGCATTGAGGGTGGTAAAACACTGGTCCAGGCTGCACAGAGAGGTGGTACATGTCCCACCCTTGAACATATTCCAGTTAAGGCTGGATGAGACTCCGAGCAACCTGATCTAGTAGAAGATTACAGAATCACAGTACCAGGTTGGAAGGGACCTCCAGAGATCATCAGGTCCAACCCCGCTGCCAAAGCAGGATCACCTAGGGTAGTCTGCACAGGAAGGCATCCAGGTGGGTTTGGAAAGTCTCCAGAGAAGGACACTCCACAACCTCTCTGGGCAGCCTGCTCCAGGGCTCTGGCACCCTCACACCAAAGAAGTTTCTCCTCCTGTTGAGCTGAAACCTTCTGTGTTCAAGTTTGTATCCTTGGTCCTTGGCTTATTACTGTGCACCACCCAAAAGAGCTTGGCCCCCTCCACTTGACACCCACCCCTCAGAGACTGAGAGACCTTGATCAGATCCCCTCTTAGCCTTCTCTTCTCCACACTAAACAGCCAGACTAAACAGCTCTTCACAGGGCAGATGCTCAAGTCTCCTAAGCATCCTCAAGGCTTTCCATTGGACTGTCTCCATCAGGTCTCTGTCTCTCTTAAACTGGGGAGCCCAAAACTGGACACAGGATTGCAGCTGTGGTCTCAGCAGGGCAGTTTTGTATCATCAGGAACTTGCTGAAGGTACTCTCAATCTCCTCATCCAGGTCATTGATAAAGATATTGAACAAAGCTGGGCCCAGTACTGATCCCTGGGGAACACCACTGGCCACAAGCCTCCAAGTTGACTCTGTGTCACTGATGACAACCCTCTGAAATCTGTTATTGAGCCAGTTTGCAATGCACCAATCATCTGTGCCATATTTCTTGAGCTTTTCTTTGAGGATATTATGACAGACATGAGGATATTATGACAGTATCAAAACCTTTACCAAAGTCAAGGTGTATGACATCTACCCATGTGGTCACTGTTTCATAGTAGATATCCCTGCTCAGTGTGACGAAGGAGGAGTAGCTGACCCTTAAATGTCCCCTCCAATGCAAAGCATAGTAAGATTCTGGGTCAAGGCCATCCCAGGCACTGATACAGGCTGGGCAGGGACTGGCTTGAGAGCAGCCCTGAAGAAAAGGCCTTGGGGGGTGCTGGTGGATGAGAAGCTCAGCAGGAGCCAGCAGTGAGCACTTGCAGCCCAGAAAGCCAAGCAGAGCCTGGGCTGCATCAAGAGAAGCACAGCCAGCAGGTCGAGGGAGGTGATTCTCCCCCTCTACTCCACTCTGGTGAGACCCCACCTGGAGCACTGCATCCAGTTCTGGAGCCTCTATTACAGGAAGAATCTGGAGGTTCTGGAAGGTGTCCAGAGAAGGGGATGATCAGAGGGCTGGAGCTCTTCTGCTATGAGGACAGACTGAGGGAGCTGGGGCTGTTCAGTCTGGAGATGAGAAGGCTCTGAGGAGACCTTATTGTGGCCTTCCAGTATCTGAAGGGGGCTATAGGAAAGCTGGGGAGGGACTTTTCAGGGTGTCAGGGAGTGATAGGACTGGGGGGAATGGAACAAAAATAGAAATGGGTAGATTCAGATTGGATGTTATGAAGAAGTTCTTCCTCATGAGGGTGGTGACACACTAAGCCTCATCCCTAGAGGTTTTTAAGGCCAGGCTGGATGTGGCTGTGAGCAGCCTGATGTAGTGTGAAGTGTCCCTGCTCATGGCAGGGGAGTTGTAACTGGCTGATTCTTGAGGTCCCTTCCAACCCTAACAATTCAATGATTCTATGATATTTAGGATTATTCCAGACTATAGCATCTCACCCTACATTTCAAGGTATTGAGGATGATCCTAAATAATGATGGACTTAAAATCTCTCTTTTCTCTGATATTTAATATGAATTTTGAGAAAGCAGCAGTTGAGAAGGTTGAAATTGAGCTGTCACAACCCTCTAGAGCTTCAGACAAATAGGATTATCCTAACTATCTTGACATTTAGAGTGAGAGGCTACAGTCTGAGCCGTTGTAAAAGTCACTTCATCACCCAACTTCATCGCCCAAAAGACCAACTTAGGCATATCTCAAGTCAAATGCCTTCTAAATTCGGGAGATTGGCAATACAAAGGAAGATTCAGACCTGCTTCCAGACACTGAACACATCCACCACCTGCAGTTCCTTTCCACTCCACTGCCTGCTCAATATGCAACTTGTGCTGCACATGTTGACCAGGGTCATGCCCAGGCAGGAAAACTGTTTTCTTTTCTAAACTTCTGCTCTGTCCAGGGCTTCTCTCCTCATCTGGCTTGGAGAGATTAAAATTCCACCTCGGTGCTCACCTCTGCAGGTGCTTCCTTCCTTGCTGCAGGGGCCTGCAAGCTGAAGGGGGGTGTGAGCTGGAAGTATCTTTGCATTTGGGGTTGGACTACCTGACCTTTAATGGTCCCTTCCAACCCAGTGCACTTTATGATTGTATGAAATGATGGCTACCAACTCTCTGTAAATCCATGCCTGAGGAGCAGGCCCAAGGTCCTGCCCTTGGGTCACAACAACCCCAAACAAGAGTCCAGGCTTGTGGCAGCGTGACTGAAAAGCTGCCTGGCAGAAAGAGACCTGGGGGTGCTAATGGACAAGCAGCTGAATAGGAGCCAACAGTGTGCCCAGGTGGCCAAGAAAGCCAAAGGCCTCCTGGCTGGGATCAGCAATGCTGTGTTCAGCAGGAGCAGGGAGGGGATTGTCCCCTGGGACTCAGGTCTGGTCAGGCTAGACCTTGAGTATTCTGTCTAGCTCTGGGCACCTCAGTACAAGAGATATGTGGAGGTGCTGGAGCCAGTGCATAGGAGGAAAGGAAGCTGTGAAGGGCCTGGAGAATAAATCTGGTGAAGAGCTACTGAAGGAGCTGGGGATGGTTAGTTTGGAGACAAGGAGGCTGAGGGGAGACCTTGTTGATGTCCACAACTACCTGAAAGGACATTGTGGGGAGGCTGCTGCTGGTCTCTTCTCACAGGTAATTTAGTGATAGAACCAGGAGGGACAGGCCTCAAGCTGCAGCAAGGTAGGTTTAGACTGGACAGTAGGAAACATTTTTTCATGGCAAGAGTGGTCAGGCACTGGAATGTGCTGGGCAGGGAGGTGGTTGAGTCCCCGAGCCTGGATGTGTTTCAGGGTGGTTCAGATGTGGTGCTTCGGGATACTGTTTAGGGGTGAACCTTGCAGGGTATCAGTTGGGCTTGATCCTGAGGGTCTTTTCCAACCTGAATGTTTCTGTAATTATATGATAAAAACATCAAACTGACAGTTGCAAAGAATTGGCTTATTTAAGGCGAATTCTACTCCCCAGAGCACTTTCACCCTTACACATAACTCTTCCCCCCTCACTGCACACTGAATCAAAGCATCTGGTGTCTTCTGAAGCTTTGTAAAAGACTCCAGAATGACCTTGGCCCCCACAGGAGTCCTCTGCCCACGAGGGGACACACAAGGGCATTTCTGGAGGCTCCTTTCAACCCCTAACACCCCGTGATCCTGTGACATTTAAGCAGTTAATTGCACCCCTGCATCTGATGGTGTAAGGGCTCAGCACAGAAATACATGGACCTGTTGGTGTGAGGCCAGAGGAGGACACAAAAATAATCCAAGAGCAGGATGCCCTCTGCTGTGAGGCGAGGCTGAGAGAGTTGTGGTTGCTCCACCTTCAGAAGAGAAGGCTCTGGGGGGACCCTCTGCTGGCTTGTCAGTACTTAAAGGGGGCCTGCAGGAAAACTGGGAGAGGCTTTTAACAGAGCCTGTAATGACAGGAGAAGGGGTCATGATTTTAAACTAAAAGAGAGGAGGTTCAGACTAGACAGAGGAAGACTTTTTTTTTTTTTACAGTGAGGGTGGTGAGACCTTGGCCCAGGTTGCCCAGAGAGGTGGCACATGTCCCATCCCTGGAACCATTCCAGGTCAGGTTGGATGAGGCTCTGAGCAACCTGATCTAGCTGAAGGTGTACCTGCTCACTGCATAGAGGCTGGATTAGATGACCTCTAAAGGTCCTTTCCAACCCAAAGCATTCTTTATGATTGTGTAGTTCTGTGATTCTAAGGACATTTATTAGAATAAACCTTTATTAGAATAAACCTTTATTAGAATAAACCAAACCAGGTTGGAAGAGACCTTCAAGATCATCGTGTCCAACCCATCAACCAATCCAACCCACCTAAACAACTAACCCATGGCACCAAGCACCCCATCAAGTCTCCTCCTAAACACCTTCAATGACGGCGACTCCACCACCTCCCCAGGCAGTCCATTCCAATGGGCAATCACTCTCTCTGTGTAGAACTTCTTCCTAACATCCAGCCTAAACCTCCCCTGGTGCAGCCTGAGACTGTGTCCTCTTGTTCTGGTACTGGGTGCCTGGGAGAAGAGACCAACCTCTGCCTGTCTACAACCTCCCTTCAGGTAGTTGTAGAGAGCAATAAGGTCACCCCTGAGTCTCCTCTTCTCCAGGCTGAGCAACCCCAGCTCCCTCAGTCTTTCCTCATAGGGCTGTGTTCCAAAGCCCTCACCAACTTTGTTGCATTTTCTTCCTTCCACAGCACTGGTCCCTATAAAAAAAAAAAAAAGACATTATAAAATGAGTTCTGCAAAGCCCCTGGGCTGAGCCTGTATCTTAATTGCCACTGACCCACATATATGCCTGGTCAGACCTCCAGATCTGGTCGATGGTAGGCTGAACATGAGCCTGCAGTGTGCCCAGGCAGCCAAGAGGGCCAGTGGCATCCTGGCCTGCATCAGGAACAGTGTGGCCAGCAGGAGCAGGGAGGTCATTGTGCCCCTGTACACTGCACTGGTTAGGCCACACCTTGAGTCCTGTGTCCAGTTCTGGGGCCCTCAGTTTAGGAAGAAGGTTGACTTGCTGGAACGAGTCCAGAGAAGGGCAACTAAGTTGGCAAGGGGTTTGGAACACAGCCCTGAGGAGAGACTGAGGGAGCTGGGATTGCTTAACCTGGAGAGGAGGAGACTCAGGGGAGACCTTATTGTTCTCTCTACAACTACCTGAAGGGAGGTTGTAGACAGGTAGAGGTTGGTCTCTTCTCCCAGGCAACCAGCACCAGAACAAGAGGACACAGTCTCAGGCTGTGCCAGGGGAGGTTTAGGCTGGATGTTAGGAAGAAGTTCTACACAGAGAGAGTGATTGCCCATTGGAATGGGCTGCCTGGGGAGGTGGTGGAGTCACCATCACTGGAGGTGCTTACGAGGAGACTTGACAGGGTGCTTGGTGCCATGGTTTAGCTGATTATGTGGTGTTGGATGATAGGTTGGACACGATGATTTTGAAGGTCTCTTCCAACCTGGTCTATTCTATTCTATTCTATTCTATTCTATTCTATTCTATTCTATTCTATTCTATTCTATTCTATTCTATTCCATTCCATTCCATTCCATTCCATTCCATTCCATTCCATTCCATTCTTTAAACCCAAAATCACCAAGAGAGGCTTCTGAGTTAAACAGGACATCAATGAAAAGTCCCAAGCAGTTGGCTGAGTTCTCCCAGGAGTAATTCACCTCCTCTGACACTGCACAGGTCATGGAGCAAGCTGTCCTCAGCTGCCTGTGCTGTCAAGAAAATTATTTCTAGAGTGCTAGAAACCTGGCATGCCTCCAAAGAGGGGATCAGGATAAGATGAATTGTGTCCATTGGGAACTAGCATGAACCTTAGAGCAGATGTCAGCAGTCAGATGAGATTTATCCTTAGCCTGATGCTTGGCATAGAGGTTCTTCTCTATTGATGTTTGGTCTTGTTATAAACCAAGCTCATTAGCTGTTAATCTTAATTGGGGTATTAGCATCAGAGCATGGTCCTATCTAACACCTATGCCCAAGATGATTACAGAATCACAGAGTCAGAATCACAGAAAACATCCACTTGGAAGAGATCTCAAAGCTCACCCAGTTCAACCTTTGACCCAGCACTGGAGGGTCAACACTAAACCATGTCCCTAAGCACCAGCTCCAGAGGCTGCTTAAACACCTCCAGGGACAGTGACTCCACCACTGCTCTGGGCAGCCTATTCCAATATTCAAGGACCCTCTCTGTGAAGAAATATTTCCTAATATCCACCCTGAACCTCCCATGGTGCAGCTTGAAACCATTTCCTCTGGTCCCATTGCTTGACACCAAGGAGAAGAGGCGGCCCCCTCCTCCGTCCAGCCTCCCTTCAGGGAGCTGTAGAGAGCAAAGAGGTCTCCCCTCAGCCTCCTCTTCTCCAGGCTGAATACCCCCAGCTCCCTCAGCTGCTCCTCACAGGCCAGGTGCTCCAGGCCCTTCTGCAGCCTCGTTGCCCTTCTCTGGACATGCTCCAGCACCTCAAAGTCCTTCCTGTAGTGAATGGCCCAGAACTGAACACAGTACTTGAGGTGTGGTCTCACCAGTGCTGAGTACAGGAGGATGATCACCAGCCTGTTGCTGCTGGTTAGGATGCCATTGTCTTTCTTGGCCACCTCGGCACACTGCTGCCTCATGTCTGTCATGGACTGTCAACCAGAACCTCCAGATCCCTCTCAGAGTCACACTTGTCCAACCACACATCCCCAAGTCTGTAGCTTTCCATGGGGTTGTTGTGACCCTGGTGGAGGACCTGGCACCTGGCCATGTTAAACATCACACAATTAGCCTTGGCCCATTGGTCTAACCTCTCCAGGTCCCACCGCAAACCCTCCCTACCTTCTAGCAGATGAACACAGCCACCCAGCTTGGGGTCATCTGCAAACCTACTGAGGGTGCACTCAATCCTCTCCTCCAGGGGATTACACTTGATATCTATTATTTACCTAAATTGCTTTAAGACACTTCCAAATAAAACCCAAGAAGCAAAAGGGCTGAAAGTGAGAATTTAAAATACATAAATGTGGCTGGTTAGAATTATTATTTTTTTCCCCTTGTCTCTTTTCCATTAGAGGGAACATTTTCATCTTGGGATTTGCACATCATTCACAGAAATCACAGAAGCATTCAGGTTGGGAAAGAACCTCAGGATTACCAAGTCCAACCTACAGCCCTACTCGAAGGCAACTAAACAACTTCCTTTCACAGAAAGCAAAGCAAACCTTCCAAGCACACTGTCTGCTCTGTGGTTGCAATCAAAAGTCAGCCCAAAAGCCCCTGAATTGGACTCATATTGTTAATAGCTGTGGCACAAAGACACTTCCCCTCCCCACCACCACCCCACCCCAGGCATTAAAGAGGTTATTCCAGATAATAAAAAGTAAACAATGAAACTTCAAAGAACAAAATGAGCACCGTGCAGCAACTCTCATTTATTTGGATTGCTGGTAGAGGATTTCTCCTTACAAAAGAGTTTCCATTACCACATGTAGTCTGGTTAATAGCCTAAGCGCCCTGGCTTACCTTTAGGAGACTTAGATAAGCTGAGAGATCTTTCTGAATAGAAATACTCTGATCATCCTTTCAACATCTTCCTTTTTCTCTTCAAAATTATCTTGGCCAGTCTAAGGAGATTGACTTTTTTTCTGGTTGCTGATTTCCTGGTGGCACTTTTGAACACCTCTCTCCATGGCTGTGCTGGTTAAAATCTGTAGGAATAAAGGAATCATGGAAGTTGGAAAAGACTTTTAAGATCATCAAGTCCCACAGGCAATCCAACCATGCCCACTAAACTATGGCCCAAAGTGCTATGTCTACACATTTTTTGAGCCCCTCCAGGGATGGTGAATCCACCACCTCCCTGGTCAGCCTGCTTGACAACTCTTTCAGTAAAGACATTTTTCCTAATATCCAATCAAAAAATCACATCCTGAGCTGCATCAAATGGCCAACAGGTTGAGAGAGGTGATTCTGCCACTCCCTCAGCTCCCTCAGTCTCCTCTTGTAAGTGAGATGTTCCACTCCCTTAATAATTTTTTGTGGCTCTGAGCAACTCCTCTGTTATTCTACCTTTTAGCTTGATCTGAGGTAGGAACATATGATTTGTGTTCTACCTAGTTTGCCTCTGAGATCTGGCCAACCTTACCTAATTTTGGGTTGTAATTGACTACAGGCCTGGTTCTGCTGGTTTTCATGCTCAGGGACTTTTCCCTGCTCTAGCTATGTTGGAGACCCAGAGGAGCCAGGGCTGTCACAGAATCACAGAATATTAGAGGTTGGAAGTGACCTCCAGAGATCACCAGGTCCAACCCCCTGCCAAAGCAGGGTGACTCAGGGCAGTTTGCACAGGAATGCATCCAAGTAGGTTTGGAAAGTCTCCAGAGAAGGACACTCCACAACCTCTCTGGGCAGCCTGCTCCAGGGCTCTGGCACCCTCACACCAAAGAAGTTTCTCCTCATGTTTATTAGAATAAACCTTTATTAGAATAAACAAAACCAGGTTGGAAGAGACCTTCAAGATCATCGTGTCCAACCCATCAACCAATCCAACCCACCCAAACAGCTAACCCATGGCACCAAGCACCCCATCAAGTCTCCTTCTGAACACCTTCAATGACGGCGACTCCACCACCTCCCCGGGCAACCCATTCCACAGCGCAATCACTCTTTCTGTATAGAACTTCTTCCTAACATCCAACCTGAACCTCCCCTGGCGCAGCCTGAGACTGTGTCCTCTTGTTCTGGTACTGGCTGCCTGGGAGAAGAGACCATCATCAGCCTGTCTACAACCTCCCTTCAGGTAGTTGTAGAGAGTGATAAGGTCACCCCTGAGTCTCCTCTTCTCCAGGCTAAGCAACCCCAGCTCCCTCAGCCTCTCCTCATAGGGCTTGTGTTCCAAACCCCTCACCAACTTTGTTGCTCTTCTCTGGACTCGTTCCAGCAAGTCAACCTTCTTCCTAAACTGAGGGGCCCAGAACTGGACACAGTACTCGAGGTGTGGCCTAACCAGTGCAGTGTACAGGGGCAGAATGACCTCCCTGCTCCTCCTGGCCACACTTCTTGATGCAGGCCAGGATGCCATTGGCCCTCTTGGCTGCCTGGGCACACTGCAGGCTCATGTTCAGCCTACCATCAACCAGCACCCCCAGGTCCCTCTCTGCCTGGCTGCTCTCTAGCCACTCTGACCCCAGCCTGTAGCACTGCATGGGGTTGTTGTGGCCAATGTGCAGAACCCGGCACTTCGATGTGTTAAATCTCATGCCGTTGGATTCTGCCCATCTGTCCAGCCTGTCGAGGTCTCTCTGCAGAGCCTCTCTACCCTCCAGCAGATCAACTCATGGAACATAGGGAAACTGTGCAGCTCCCTGGCTCCTTCTGCTAGCTCTGCAGGCCAGCTGTCAGGAAGACGTTCTGCCCTTCTAGTAAAAATTGAGGCAAAGAAGGTGTTAAGTATCTCTGCCTTTTCCTTATCCTTGGTTACAATGTTCCCCTCCGTATCTACCAAGGAGTGGAGGTTTTCCTTCCCCTTCCTCTTACTTTTAATGTATTTATAGAAGGACTTTTTGTTGTCCTTCACAGTAGAGGCCAGTCTAAGCTCCAAGTGTGCTTTTGCCTCCCTAATTCTCTTCCTACAAGACCTAGCAACATCCTTAAACATTCTGTGGGTTGCCTCCTCTTGCTTCCAAAGGTGATACACCCTCTTTTTTTCCCTCAGTTCCATTGTTGAGCTGAAATCTTCTATGTTCAAGTTTGTATCCACTGCTCCTTGGCTTATTGCTGTGCAGCACCCTCACTTGGCCCCCTCCACTTGACAGCCACCCCTCAGAGATTGATAGACATTGATCAGATCCCCTCTCAGCCTTCTCTTCTCTACACTAAACAGCCCCAGGGCTCTCAGTCTCTCTTCACAGGGCAGATGCTCAAGTCCCCTAAGCATCCTCCTGGCTCTCCCTTGGACTGTCTCCATCAGGTCTCTGTCTCTCTTGAACTGGGGAGCCCTGAACTGGACACAGGATTGCAGCTGTGGTCTCCCAGGGCAGAGCAGAGGGACAGAAGAACCTCCCTAGCCCTTCTGGCCACACTTCTCTTGCTGCACCCCAGGATCCCATTGGCTCTCTTGGCCACAAGAGCACATTGCTGTCCCATGCAGAACTTGTTGTCCACCAGCACTCCAAGGTCTTTCCTCCGTGGAGTTGCTTTCCAACAGGTCAGCCTCTACCCTGTACTGGTGTATATTTGCCACCACCCTGTAACTAGGACTGACACAAAAAAGATTAAAGCAATAAAACCCAAACCAGAGCATCTTCTTGCAGGGTTGGTTTTTGCTTTTGGTTCGTTTGTTTTTTTTCCCTAATGGTCCAAAGTTTCCAACCAGGATTTCCTTGACAGTGTAGAGTACATTTTCAGACTTTGCTCCTTAATGGGCTACATCTGCTTAATGTAGTTGTGCATCTGAACTGAGTGTCTTGTCAGGCACAAGCACAGCCAGAACTGCACTCAGCACTGCTCACTTTCCCTGGAATCAGATAAACTCAGCCCAATAAATTAGTTTTACTGCTCTCGGTATCAGCCTGTTATCAGTGTGAGTGATTTAGTCTGGGCTTCCCAAACTGCCCCCATACCTTCTTTTCTTTCTTTATTTAGTTAGGCTTTCTCTCTCTCTTTTTCTTTCCTTCTTTCTTTCTTTTCTTTCTTTCTTTCTTTCTTTCTTTCTTTCTTTCTTTCTTTCTTTCTTTCTTTCTTTCTTTCTTTCTTTCTTTCTTTCTTTCTTTCTTTCTTTCTTTCTTTCTTTCTTTCTTTCTTTCTTTCTTTCTTTCTTTCTTTCTTTCTTTCTTTCTCTCCTTCTCTCTCTCTTTCTTTCTCTCTTTCTTTCTTTCTCTCTCTCTTTCTCTCTTTCTTTCTCTCTCTCTTTCTTTCTCTCTCTTTCTTTCTCTCTTTCTCTGTTTCCATCTTTTCCATTCACAGTCACACTTTTCAGAAGCACAGACTTTTCAGAAGCACAGACTTTTGCACAAAGGGAGATTATTTAATTAGGCAGTTGTGCCCTGGTTCTCAGCTGGTGTAAATCAGCAGCCATGATTTATCCCAGCTGAGCACATGAATCCTGGTGTTTGGTAGCAGGTTTTAGAGGCCCTGCCTTGTAAAATGCACTGGACTGTGTATTAAAGTGGCTACAAGAACGATTTGTAAGAATAAAATTGCATTTTACACCACCATCTTTTTTTCATATCCTTTATATTCCCACGTTGGTTGCATGATTAAACAAGAGGAAAGATGGACTTGGCGTTGTGGAACCGAGCAGGAGCTGGGTGATAATGGTCTAAGGTCTCTCTTACATCATGGGCAAGCCACTGGAAGCTGAGGTGCTGAGTATCCTATATGAGGTATTGACAGCTTGCAAGCGCTGCTGGAGCCCATGGTGCTTTATAGGGATCTAAGAATCCTTCAGAGGCATCTGGAGCTGTGAGGAATGCAGCCCACAGGTTGGATACTCATCAGAAAAGGAGGTGGGAATGGGTGCCCACCCCACCACATTGATGGATGGGAAAGAGAGTGCAGTAGGAGGGAAAATAAGAAGCAGCAGTTGAGGTTTATTGCCAACGAGTTTCATTTCTCAGGAAGATTAACAGCTGTTCCTGGGGCAAATGAGTTCAAGGACTGTCAGTCAATGTCTGGAGCTCTGATCAGGGCACCTGAGAACACAGTGAACATCTCTTGCTTCTCTCACAGGCCTGGTAGAGGGTTAAGAAAGGAATGGTCACTTTGGGGTGGCAATATCCTCAGTCTCCTAGCAAATGTGGCCAGAGTTTGTCTATCAAAGCTTCAGCTCTGTTACCTCTTCTAGAGCTGTTAGAAGAGGTAGCAGTTGTGGTAAGCTGTAGGGACTGCAGTCTGGACCCTGATTTGCTAAGTATATAAACCTTATGTAGCATACTTCTGCCTTCATGAATGTCTTTATGTCCATCCTCTGTCCTTTCATAGAATCATGGATTTAAAGAATGCTTTGGGTTGGAAGGGACTATTACATTTCATCTACTCCAACCCCCCTGCAGTCAGCTGGGACATCTTCAAACAGATCAGGTTGCCCAGAGTCCCATCCAACCTGACCTGAAATGCTTCCACCACCTCTCTGGGCAATCTGGGCTAGTGTCTCACCACCCTCACTGGAAAAAATAATTATTCCACAAACCTGGTCTAAATCTGCCTCTTTTAGTTTCAAACCATCACCTCTTGTCCTGTCACAATGAGCCCTACTAAAAAGATTGTCCCAGTCTTTCTTACAGGCTCCTTGAAGTACCGAAAGGAGGTCTCCTATCTTTCAGATGCCTTCTCCTTTCAGTGCCTAGATCCAGCAAACTTTGGGAGGGGATTGAAATTTTAAGAGCTTTAAAGGTGGCCAAATCACATCTGCCTAGATACGGTAGCTCTGGTTTTGAGCTAATTGATCCTGCACTTTCTCAACAAGCAGTAATTGAAAGTTGGCATTAGGGACATTTCATCCTTGCATAAAACAGTCCAGAAGCCCTCTGATCAGAGTAGCACACGGCTAGGGCAGTTCAGCATTCACCTACTAAGTGATCAGTTATATCTGGGATACTTTGAAGGCAAAACCAAAGCAACTATACTCATAGAGCAGAGGTAGATTAATTAATTTAGTGAGAATAATCCCAATCTCTTGGAGCTGAGTTCCTGTCTCTGTTTGGGCTGAACTGCCTTTGAAATGTGACAAATCTATGGGCATGGTAAATCCAAGGAAGGCATTACTTTAAAAAACACCAATTAATTTTCCTGCTCTCCTTTGTGCTCCTTTCTAACTGGGGTCTCCCATGAGTGTGCCTGAGAGTGGAAAATGGTAGTAGCCTTTAAATATGGTGTCCCAGCTACAGCTGAACTTTCTGCTTGGACTTTGACCAAGCAGCTGGGCTTAAATCCCAACTCTGGAGCTACCAGATGGACCACATTATTCTCACTTGCAGAAACCTCATCAGACAAACTGCTCTGACCAGAATAGGTCAGCTGCTTGTGAAAGGTGTGAGGTACTAATTGTGTTCCTGCCAGAGGTGCCAGGCCTCATCCCTCTTAAATAAAATTCCTTGGTTCAAAGGGATGGGGAGAGGTCTAATGGACACCAAGCCCTGCTAGCAGATGAGGCAAGGCCAAATAGACATGTTTAAATGAGTGCCACTGGCATCTCAGCATCCCAGCAGCCTGAAGTGCTTTGCAGGGGAATGCCTCAGCCCAGCCAACAGGCACTGCCAAAGAGAGAGACGTGTTGGAAATCACACTTCTCTCTTGGACTCAAGTGCCTGGGCACAGCTCTCAGATACCTGCATCTTTGGCTGTGTTTGACTAGCAAATAAACCAGGCTGGAGCTTGTTTGCTGGCTGCCCATGGCCAGTGGCACAGCAGAACTTGCAACCAGATGGTTTCCATCACCCAAAGAGATGACTTCACCCCCACTGAATTTTGTCAATAATCCTTGCCCTTTGCTAGGATGACCATGCCTGGGTGTTGTCTGGATTCACCAGCTGGTGTGGGCTTCAGACATGATGGGCAGTGAGCTAGATTTAAGCATCTGGATGATCATGGAACAGAGATGGAGCCATTGACCTGGCTTTGGCTGCCTCTTTAATACAGACATAGCCTTGGAGGCTTAAAACATTCCTTAACCCTTTGCTTCCCCTCTCCTGACATCACACATTCTCCTTTTGTCCTCCTGTCACCTTTTCATACTCCAGCAGAAAGTCCAGCAGTTGGCTGAAGAGTTAACTTCTTTTTCAAGAACCTGTGAGATGAGGTGTCCCAGCATCTTCATTTGGTGTCCCCTAGTCCTCCTGCTACAAGAGTTCTTGTACTGAAAGAAACCCCTCTTCATCCCTCCAGAGCTTCCTCTGGTTTTCATGTAGATATCACCCTCATATTCCTCATGGATACTTAAGAGAGGCACAAGAGGGATATCCTGCTATAGATGTAGCTGGTAGTTAAGCAGCAAAGGTTGTACATCTCTCTTTTCATCCACCCTCAGAAATGAGTCCTTGCAGCTTCTTGAGTGAGAGGAGCAGGAGTCACTCTGATGTCCATCTCAGCTTCCCTCACTGGGAATGTCTGAGGGCTGGGTCATATTTCCTTGTTTTCCTTGCCCTAGTGCGTCCCAGGAGTTGTCATACCCAAAAGAGGGAGCTCAGACAGTGCTCCCAGGCCACAACATGGTGAAGGACCAGGGCAAAGAAAAAAAAAAAAACAACAAGTAAATTCCACAGGATATGGAGCACATAATCCTCACTGGTGATACCAGGTCAGGTTTGGATGCTGGTATTACCCTCTTGCTTAATGAATTGGAGGTTGAAGGAGGGTACTGAAAAAGAGGTGGTGGGTCTCTTACTTTTTCTCCATAACCTTTTGCAGACAGGCAGAGAGGATGGAGATACTGACAAGCCCTGACTTCTCATGGCAGCTGGGAACAAGATTTGGTGCTTTGCCTGTATCTAGGTGAGAGGTAGTTGGAAAAGCTGCCCAGCCAAATGTTCTTCTGGAGTAAACCAAATGTGTATCACCCTGGGGGATATCAACAGAGGTTACAAAATGACCCTTCCTTCCGTATATCTCAATGAGGCAAGAGAATAGGATGCCTAAATTGGAAGGGCCAGCAACAAACTGCTCTTTTAGCTGTCTCTCAGCTTTCATAGGAAACCTCTGTCCCTGTATTGTCCCTGTTCCCTCATATGCTGCTCAGAGAAAGAAGCACACAACAAGGACCAAAAATTGATGCCAAAATCCTTCAAGAGAGGAGAGCTTCCCTGTCTCCTCAGCTCAGCTAATTTTGGGCACCTGGAGTTAGGAACAAACTCTGGAGAGGTTCATTGTATGGAGTTCACCTGCACCACAGAAGTCTGTGCCTCAGTTGGAGGTCTTAGCCCCATCCTTGAGACTATGTAAACATGTTCAGGTATCACAAGGTGTGGTCTGCAGGTGAAGAAGAGGCCTCCCTGTTTCAAATAACGAGGCAGAGGGTGAGTGAATCAGGCCATAAGTTATTCATGGCACCACCAAATCTCAGCAGCATCCAGCAGCCTCAGTTTCTGGTGTGTGGATTGGATGGTGAGGAGCTGAACTCCAGAAACATCTGGGGAAATGAAAAACCAACTGTTTTTCTGGCTTGAAGTGAAGATGAAAACCAGATGGGATCCTTGTGCTGTGGCTTGCTTTCTCCCTGACAAGCAGATGTTGTAACCTTTTCAAGAGCAGGCAGGAGAAATGTGTCCTCTTTTCCAAGAGCTGGCCAAGCTTCCCACCAGGAGAAGGAAGATAAAGAGATGCAGACCTCTTCTTGGCCCAGCTTACAGCCTGCAAAGAGGGTGCAAAAGAGTGTGTGTGGGGGCAATGACACCCTCTTCATCATTGCTTTGCATCCCTGGGAAAGGGTCTGCAAAGGGAATCAGGAGCCTTGGTTGGCTCAAGCTGGAGGTCCTTGCACAGCCTCTGTGGTGGGTTGAAGCATCTGTAGTCAATTGCGGCCTGGTTGTAGGAGCGAGTGGGAAGTTTGGGTCCTTTGTGTGCACAAAAAAAAAAAAGGAAGGGAGTAGGTTGAAGGGTAGGCTGGAAAGCAGAAGGTTGGGAACCATGGAGAGAAGAAAAGTGCAACAATCAAGGAAAAGAAGGGAATGAAGTCAGTGATGGCTTCTCAAGGCTGCAATTTAAAAAGTCACCCGGCTGGTTTTCAAGCCAGAAAGCTTTCATGTTGAGTGGGTTTCCAGTAATGATAGTGAAATAAGGAGGAGCATTGAAAGCAATTTGTAAACTTTATATTTCTTCCCCAGTTTTTTAAAGTTTCATGAAAAGGACTTTTGTCCTTCCTGGCTTGAAACCAAGCTTGGGAGAGAAAACAAAATTGTCTGTGTTCACCCAGAGAAAAGGCTTCTTCTCAAGCCATGTTTCCCATACTTGGATTTGTGACATTGAAGACTTTTGGTGTTTTGTGGGTTTTTTTGTTTGTGTGTTTTGTGGGGTTTTGTGTTGTGGGTTTTTTTTTGTTTGGGCTTGGTTCTTTTTTAAGAGAGAAACTTTCCTCTGTGTCAGTCTCGAGCAAAATTCTGTGCTCTACTCATCTGCGTGGAAAGAGTCCTTCTGCAGGCAAGTCCCCAGAGACAGCAGGTTCCAGCCCCAGAAGGGGATTGAGACAGGCATAAAGAAACTGTAATGGAGAGAGCTGGAGAGAGTCCAAGGGAGCCCAAGCATCCATGAAGGTGCTTAGGGGACTTGAGCATCTCCCCTGTGAAGAGAGACTGAGAGCCCTGGGGCTGTTTTGTGTGGAGAAGAGAAGGCTGAGAGGGGATCTGATCAATGTCTCTCAATCTCTGAGGGGTGGGTGTCAAGTGGAGGGGGCCAAGCTCTTTTGGGTGCTGCACAGCAATAAGCCAAGGATCAGTGGATACAAACTTGAACACAGAAGGTTTCAGCTCAACAGGAGGAGAAACTTCTTTATGGTGAGGGTGCCAGAGCCCTGGAGCAGGCTGCCCAGAGAGGTTGTGGAGTGTCCTTCTCTGGAGACTTTCCAAACCCACCTGGATGCCTTCCTGTGCAGACTACCCTGAGTCACCCTGCTGTGGCAGGGGCGTTGGACCTGATGATCTCTGGAGGTCACTTCCAACCTCTGACATTCTGTGATTCTGTAATGCTGCCACCTCAATCATTTGAAGATGGTATTGGAAAGGTCATGGCCATCTTCCAACTGTTCTGTGCTCCATCAGCTGGAGCAGTGCAGCCACAGGCAAGGGCTATTCTGGGTTTGCTTTGCTTTAGAAACAAGTGTGTGCCAGACCAACTCACAAGATCACAGAATCACAGAATGTTAGGGTTTGGAGGAGAACTTGAAAGATCATCCAGTCCAACTGCCCTGTCAGAGCAGGATCACCCAGGGCAAGTCACACAGCAGCACATCCAGGCAGGGTTTGAATGTCTCCAGAGAAGGTAACTCCACAACCTCTCTGGGCATCCTGCTTCAGGGTTCTGCCACCCTCACAATGGAAAAGATTTTCCTTACATTCATGTGGTGTGCGGCAGTGAATTTCTGGAGCACTTTTCAAACCATATCACCTTCAGCAAGGCTGCAGATGACAAGATGAATGGTGTGGTTGACATGCCTGAGGGATGGGGTGTCATTCAGAGGAACCTGGACAAGCTGAAGAAGTGGGCCTCAGGAGGTTCAACAAGGCCAAATGCAAGGTCCTGCACGTGGGTCAGGACCTTGCCCTGGGTTGGGGCAAATTCTTGGTATTAATCCAGGCTGGGGGATGAAGGGATTGGGAGAAGCCTGAGCAAAAGGACATCAAAACACTTGAATGTGTCCAGAGAAGGGCAACAAGGCTGGGGAGAGGCCTTGAACACAAGCCCTATGAGGAGAGGCTGAGGGAGCTGGGATTGTTTAGCCTGGAGAAGAGGAGGCTCAGGGGTGACCTCATTGCCCTCTACAACTACCTGAAGGGAGGTTGTAGCCAGGAAGGGGTTGGTCTCTTCACCCAGGCAACCAGCACCAGAACAAGAGGACACAGTCTCAAGCTGCGCCAGGGGAAGTTTAGACTCAAGGTGAGGAGAAAGTTCTTCAGTGAGAGAGTCATTCGTCATTGGAATGTGCTGCCCAGGGAGGTGGTGGAGTCACCGTCCCTGGAGGCATTCAAGAGGAGATTGGACGTGGTACTTGGTGCCATGGTCTAGTCACGGGGTCTGTGTTGACAGGTTGGACTCGATGATCCTCGAGGTCTCTTCCAACCTTAGTGATACTGTGATACTGTGATACTGTGAAAAGGACTTGGGGGTGCTGGTGGGTGAGAATCTGGACATGAGCTGGCAATGCATCCTCACAGCCCATATCCAACCCTGTCCTAGGCTGATCCCCAACAGTGTGGGCAGCAGGGGCAGAGAGGGGATTCTGCCCCTCTGCTGAGACCCCACCTGCAGTGCTTGGGCAGCTCTGGAGTTCTCAGCACAGGAGAGACATCAACCTGCTGGACTGGGGCCAAAGGAAGCCACAATAATAAGTGTAAGGCCAGGCTGAGAGAGTTTGGTCTGTTCAGCCTGGAGAAGAGAATACTCCAGAAAGACCTTCTTGTGGCCTCTCAGTGCTTAAAGGGACCTGTGAGACAGCTGGGGACTGACTTTTTATCAGGGTCTGTTGTGACAGAACAAGGGGTGATGGTTTTAGGCTAAAAGAGGGGAGATTTAGACTGGATATAAAGAAATATTTTACACTGAGGGTGGTGAAACACTGGCCCAGGCTGTCTGAAGAAGTGGTAGATATCTCATTTCTGGAATCACTCAGTATGAGGTTGGTTAGGGCTCTGAGCACCATCATCTAGTTGTAGATGCCCCTGCCCATGGCAGGGGAATTAGACCAGATAACCTTTGAAGGTCCCTTCCAACCCAGACCATTCTATGATTCTTTCATCATTATATTGACAATAGGCAATTCACTGCTGCCTTTATACCACACCACAAGTAGAAAACAAGAAGATGAGCTCACAGACATCCCAGCTCGCTGAGCAGCTGTGACACTTAGGCATATGCTTTAGCAGTGGACTTAGCAATGTTGGGTTAACAATTGAGCTCAAGGATCTTAAAGGGTTTTTTTTTCCAACCTCAATGATTCTAGCAGGGAGCACCCAGTCCCTACTAGCACTGCAACAAACACTGAGGCTGTGTCTTGACCTAAGCCACTTGTTAAATAAGTTATAGTCAAGCCTGGGGTTTCTACAAAGGTTTCTTTTCAAGAGGAGGAAATATGACTTCATCATTCTAGCAAGTTTCAAAGAAAAAGTCATGCACCAGGGTCCCAGGGACATTCAGGAATCCAAAATCTGCAGAACCAGTCAGGGACAGGATACTGATATGTTGGAGAGCAGTGAAAGGGAAAAGGACCTGGGGGTCCTAGTGGATGGAAGGTTGACCATGAGCCAGCAATGTGCTTTTGTGGCCAAGAAGGCTAATGCCATTCTGGGGTGAATTAGAAGGGGAGTGGTTAGTAGGTTGAGAGAGGTTCTCCTCCCTCTCTACTTTGCCCTGGTAAGGCTGCATCATGAATATTGTGTCCAGTTCTGGGCTCCTCAGTTCAAGAAAGACCTCGGGGAACTGCTTGAAAGAGTCCAGCGCATAGCTACAAAGATGACGAAAGCAGTGGAACATCTTCCTTACAAAGAGAGCCTGAGGGAGCTGAGAGCTCTGTAGCTTGGAGAGAAGGAGCCTGAGGGGTGACCTCCTTCATGTTGATAAAGATGTGCAGTGTGAGTGCCAAGAGGATGGGGACAGGCTCTGCCCAATGACAGCACAAGAGGCACTGGGTGGGCGTTGAGGCACAGGAAATTCCATGCAAACATGAGGAAAACTTTTTTGCACTGTGAGGGTGACAGAAGAAGGGAACAGGCTGCCCAGGGGAGTTGTGGAATCTTCTTCTCTGGAGATGCTCAAACCCCACCTGGATGTGTTCCTGTGTGATCTGGTCTAGGTGATTCTGCTCTGGCAGGGGGGTTGGCCTGAATGATCTTTAAAGGTTCTCTTGCAGCCCCTAACATTCTGTGATTCTGTGATCACTGCAACAGGAAAAACTGCACTTCGGCAATCCAGCCTGGCGGCTCGCTCCAACATTAGCGCTGGGGACTCACCTGCGAAGCAAGCTTGAGCCCCACCAGCCTGTGCAGATCCCAAAGCAGAGGGAGTCAACTCTTCAACATGCTTAGTGTGGAACAGCTTGCAAGGGATTTGGTGAATGTAGCTTCATTTCCATGTGCCTCCCGATGAAATCTGTGCTGAAGTCATTACGCTAGCGCAGGCTTTTCCAGATGTGGCAGTAAATGTCTGCAGGCACACTTCTTACCACTCTGCAGGCTTAGGAAGACACTTTATGATCTATGTGGAGAAGCTGTTTAATGTTTGAACAAAAAAAAAAAAAAGGAAAAAGAAAAAGAAAAGAAATAAATTGATGGCAGAGGGCTGCCTTACAAGGCTTTTCCTGAGTGATTGCTAGCCAGGCTAATGTCTATTTGCTCATAAAGCAGGTGGGACATTTGGGATGGATTAGCCAACGTTTGCATAACAGATGGAGGAAGAGGATGAGAAGATGTGAGTGTTATGTTATGGTGTTGTACAAAACTATTGAATTACAGGCTACAAAATTGGAGTTGCTTTAACGAGGTGACCCTTGGCACGGGCGTGGACGTGGTTCACGTGGAGGGAATGGATTTCTGGTGTGACATTTTCTGATGGTGTTTCATCTATGTTTCCCTGTCTGCAACATAAGGTTTTTCCACAGAGTCACAGAAACATTCAGGTTGAAAAAGGCCCTGAGGATCACTAAGTCCAGCTGAGAACCCTACTCTGCAAGGTTCACCCCTAAACCATAGCCCCAAGCACCACATCCAAACCACCTTGCAACACATCCAGGGTTGGGGATGCAACCATCTCCCTGCCCAGCACATTCCAGTGCCTGGCCACTCTTGCTGGGAAAAAATGTTTCCTAATGTCCAGTCTAAACCTACCCAGTGGCAGCTTGAGGCCATTCCCTCTTGTTGTATCACTAATTAGCTGTGAGAAGAGACCAGCACCAGCTTCTCCACAACATCCTTTCGGGTAGTTGTAGACAGCAGTGAGGTGTCTCTCCTCAGCTTCCTCTTCTCCAAACTAACCATGCCCAGCTCTTTCAGTTGCTCTTCATCAGATTTACTCTCCAGGCCCTTCACAGCTTTGTTGCCCTCCTCCTTTGCTATCAGCTTGAGGATCATTCAGATTTGACAGTAATGAGAGGCAGGCATTTACCTCCAACAAAGCAGTCCAACTTCATTTGAGTGGCAGGAAACAAGTGACTATTTTCTCCTTGTCTGAGAAGTGCTGACTCTCCTACTTACTGTGAAATCAGTTTTTAATAGCCGGCTTTTCTAGTGATGGCCTACGGAAAAGGCAACTAGAAGACATATAATTGTAGAATCACCAAATCATGGAGTCAGAGAACTGTTCTGACTAGAAGAGACCATTAAGAACACCAAGGTTAGCCCCTGATGTTGTTAACCCAGCACTGCCAGGTGACCACTAAACCATGCCCCTCAGCACCACATCTACACAGCTTTTAAATATCTCAAGGGATGGGAACTCTACCACTTACCTGAGCAGCCTGGTTGAAGGCTTGACAATCCTTTCCTGGTGCAACTTGAGGCCATTTCCTCTTTTCCTATTTCTTGGTACCTGGGAGAAGAGACCAACCCCCACCTCATTGCAGCCTCCTTTCAGGGAGTTGTGAGCAAGAATGTCTCCCTTCAGCCTCCTTTTCTCCAAACTAAACCACCCCTATCCCTCAGCTGCTCTTCACAGCACTTGTGCTCTAGACCCTTCAGCAGCTTAACTGTCCTTCTTTGGACATGCTCTAGCAATGAAAACATGTTCCAGAACTTCAGACATGGTCTTCTTTTCTGGAGTGTCCTTGTGCTTGAAGGTGGAAAGTGCTGCTGCCGTTGTGTTTTATGGAGAGCTGGGTGACCATGTGTTTTCAGACTGTATTATAAAATACAGTCTGAAATCCTTAGCAGTCCCCATAAGAAGGTCCTTGCTGCTTCTAAGCAAAAAAAAAAAAAAAAAAAAAAAATTTAGAAAAATGCTTTAAAAGATTCCTGAAACCATTTTGGGGATAATGGCACTTCAGGACATGGTTTAGTGGCTAGGGTTGTGTCAGGTTGACAATTGGACTCCATGACCTTGGAGGTCTTTTCCAATTGAAGCAATTGTATGCTTCCATAATCTTAGGGAGTATCTTCACTGTTAAGTAGAGAGGTCCAGGGTGCGAGCTCAGGTCTTTGAGCACCATTAGCTCACTTTCCAACCCTCCTCTCAGCAGAGGAGAGCTGAGGTGTTTGGACACAAGCCATGCTGTGACACTTGGCCTCAGGGCCAGCAAATCAGCCGTGGGCAGCTTTATTTAGTAGAGTAGGTGTTGCTGATGAGCCTGCACCACTTTTGGCTCCCTCTGCCCTGCACAGCCCTTCAGTACTGTCCCGATGAGCTTTGCACCTTCAAACACCCCCACAAGTCTTTCTGCCACATCTCGGAGCTCCTAACACCTACGCTCAGCTCCTTGCTACAAAAACATGGCTCTGGCAGGCTGCAGCACAGCCCACTTCATATTTCAGGCACTTTGAACTGATCCCCCCCCATCCCTCCTCCAATAATTACTATGAACTAGGGCCATGGGGAGTTGTCACACAGGTCCCAGAGGAGGCTGAAGGCCAAACGGATGAGAAGCTCAACATGAGCCACCAGTGTGCACAATCACATCCTGGGCTGCATCAAGAGAAGCACAGCCAGCAGGTCGAGGGAGGGGATTCTCCCCCTCTAGTCCACTCTGGTGAGACCCCACCTGGACTACTGTGTCCAGTTCTGGAGCCTCTGTTCCAGGAAGGATCTGGAGGTGCTGGAAGGTGTCCAGAGAAGGGCCATGAGGATGAAGAGAGGGCTGAAGCTTCTCTTCTATGAGGACAGACTGAGAGAGTTGGGGTTGTTCAGTCTGGAGAACGGAAGGCTCCCAGGAGACCTTACTGTGGCCTTCCAGTATCTTAAAGAGGTTACAGGAAAGCTTGGGAGGGACTTTTTAGGGTGTCAGGACTGGGGGCAATGGAACAAAAGTAGAAATAGGGAGATTTAGATTGGATCTTAGGAAGAACTTCAGCATGAGGGTGGTGAGACTGGAGCAGGTTGCCCAGGTGGAAGCCTCATCCCTGGAGGTTTTTAAGGCCAGGCTGGATGTGTCTCTGAGCAAGCTGATCTGGCATGAGGTGTCCCTGCCTGTGGCAGTGGGATTGGCAATACCTGATCCTTGAGGTCCCTTCCAACCCTTACAATTTTATGATTCTATGATTCTAAATGTCCTGTGGACCATGAAGTCTGCAGGCAGCCCTGAGCTGTGCATGGTGATACAAAGCAGGCTGCACAACTGGACTTCAAGGCTAGGTGGGAGGACAACACTCTTTGCTTTAGCCCTACAGAGGACATTGTTATGGATTTGGGAGGACCATGCCCTGAGAAGGCAAGAGAGATTTTTGCCAGCGCAGACAATGGAAACAGTTTGTTAGATGTAGGCTCATCTGACTCTGCACAACCTGGTCTAGTTGAGGATGCTCCTGCTGACTGCAGAGGGGGTTGGACTGGAAGACCTGGTTGGAGGTTTCTTCCAACCCAGCCCATGCTATGATTCTGTGATTCCATGATTCTATGACTGACTTCCCAGCTCATTTTCATGTCCTTTTGGAATGTGCTGGACAGGGAGGTTTTTGAGTCCCCAAGCCTGTATGTGTTTCAAGGTGGTTTGGATGTGGTACTTGGGGCTATGGTTTAGAGGTGAGCCTTGTAGAGTAGGGTTCTGGGTTGGTCTTGGTGACCCTGAGGGTCTTTTCCAACCTGAACGTGTCTGTGGGTCTGTGGTGATTCTGTGGAGCCTGGTGGGCAGGGAGGGTGATGCTGGAGCTGCTTCTTTCCTCCCTCTCTTCCCCTCGTGTCAGCAGGGAACGTGGGGAGGCGGTGGGCAGCCCCTGCTCTGAGGTGGTCCTGACGCAGGCAGAGGACGCGGGGCCACAGCCCTGCCTGCACATCTCCATCTCGGGGTCATCGCTGGAGCTCTCGGAGCCGGTCGATGGTGGCAACAGGGAGTTGGTGCCCTTTGACAGCGATGACACCGATGATGAGTCCTCACCCAGCCCCTCAGGGACGCTGCAGAGCCAAGCCAGCCACTCCACCATCTCCTCCAGCTTTGGGAGGGTCTTTTCCAGCGTGAATGTTTCTGTGCTCCTGTGATTCTGTGATGCAAATTGTGGCTCAGAGAAATATTCCTCTGGTAAGACACATGAGAAAAGTGTCCCAGCGAGTCTCCCTCATTTGAGTCCCTGCACAAGAGAGTTACTATGGTTATCATAGGATCATTTGGGTTGGAAGACATCTTTCAGACCATCAAATCTAACTATCCACCCAGCACTGCCAAGTCGTCCACTAAGCCGCCATCATATCTATTTGTCTTTGAAATACCTCCAGAGATGGTGACTCTACCACTTCCCTGAGCAGCCTGTTCCAGGCCTTGACAGCCCTTTTGCTGAAGGAACTTTTCCTAATATCCAACCTAACTATCCCTGGCACAACTTGAGGCTGTTTCCTTTTGTCCTTTCACTTGGTACTATTACCAAATTCAAGGCTAGCCATGGTAGCCCAGTGAGGTCATTCACAGAATCATAGAATGGTCTGGGTTGGAAGGGACATCCAAAGGCCATCCAGTCCAACCTACCTGCAGTCAGTAGGGACATGCCCAACTAGATCAGGCTGTCCAAGGCCCCGTTGAACCTCACCTTGAATATCTCCAGGGATGGGGCCTCAACCACCTCTCTGGGCAACTTCTTCCAGTGTTCCATTACCCTCATAGTAAAGAACCTTTTCCTAACATCCACTCTAAATCTGCTCTTCTCCAGTTTGGAGTCATTGCATCTTGTCCTATCACTGAAGGCTTTCTGTAATGGGCTGGGGCAGACCCCCTCCCCACCACGGGCAGAAATAACAAACAGATTGCAAGTGATGGAAAGTTTAAATAGAGAACAGTGAGTGCATGCAGAGAGCTAGAAACACCGTGACAAGAGAGAGACCAAAACAGACCCAGAGTGATCTCATCCCCACCTGAGGGTGCACCCAAAACCCCCAGGGCTACTCCTTCCCCCCCACACTGCTAGGCTAGTCTCAGCTGGCCGGATCTGAGACTGCCCATCCCCCCGTGGCCTTGTGCCTAACCAGGCCCATGGCCAGGAGATCTCTCCTCCAGTTACCAGGTGGTGGAGAGGAAGGAAAGAGGAAGTGCCAGACCCTGCCGTGAGACTTATAGTGGTGCAAGGGATCATGGTAGGAAATAACTTAATTTCTTGTGTCCACCCACTGGGCTGGACTTCTGGACACAGGAAACACCCCTGTAGCAGAGGGCACCCAGCCCAAACTACGACATTTTCCTAAACAGTCTCTCTGCAGCCTTCTTGTAGGAACCCTTCAGGTACTGGGAGGTTGCTATTAGGTCTCCCTGGAGGCTCCTCTTCTGCAGGCTGAACACCCCCAGCTCCCTCAGCCTGGCCTCACAGCAGACCTGCTCCAACCCCCTGAGCATTTTCCTGGCCCTCCTCTGGACCTGCTCCATCAGCTCCAGGTCCTTCCTGTGCTGAGGGCTCCAGAGCTGCACACAGCACTCCAGGTGAGGTCTCCCCAGAGCAGAGCAAAGTGGCAGAATCACCTCTCTGGCTCTGCTGCCAGAGCTGCTTTGGATGCAGCCCAGGATGTGATTTGCCGTCTGTGCTGCAAGCTCACACTGCCTGCTCATTCACATCAACTCATTTTACCATGCAAAAGTGTCCAGCTTTTCACATGGAGAACATGGACTGGGATAGTTACAACATCCCAGCCACTGTGTGGCAATGCCATCTGGAGTGGCATAACTGGGTTGTATGTTTGAGCCCAGGTGTCCAGCTGTTCACAGCCAATGGGTTGTATCTCCACAGAGGGGTGGCATATGTGGGCTGCTGTTTGAGCATGTCTTTGTTCCAGAATGCATGGAGCTGGCATTCCAGGCACATCTTGACATTGCTGGAATTACAACAGATCTTAGGGTCACCATGCAACATGAGCACAAACATGTTATCTGTGCAAAAGGACCTGCTGCCAAAATACTTGTGGACTAAATCTTTTTCACAGAATCACAGAATGTTAGAGGTTGAGTCCAATCTCCCTGCCAGAGCAGCATCACCCAGGGTAGTCCACACAGGAATGCATCCAGTGGGGTTTGAAAGTCTCCAGAGAAGGAGACTCCACAACCTCTCTGGGCAGCCTGATCCAGGGCTCTGGCACGCTCACTGTAAAGAAGTTTCTCCTCATGTTGAGCAGGTCTCCGTCTCTCTTGAACTGGGGAGCCCAAAACTGGACACAGCTGTGGTCTCCCCAGGGCAGAGCAGAGGGGCAGAAGAACCTCCTTAGCCCTGCTGGCCACACTTCTCTTGCTGCACCCCAGGATCCCATTGGCTCTCTTGGCCACAAAGGCACTTTGCTGGCCCATGCAGAACTTGTTGTCCACTAAGGACACCAAGGTCTTTTCCAGCAGAGCAGCCCCTACCCTGTCCTGGTGCCTGATGTTACTCCTCCCCAGGTGCAGAACCCTCCCTGCCTTTGTCCTTATTGAATTCCGTGAGATTTGCCTGCACCCAGCTCTCAGCCTGTCCAGATCTGGTTGGATGGCAGCACAGCCTCACAGAAAAAAAAAAAACAAAAACACTAGGAGAATGACTTAGTACAGTTGTGGACATGCTTTTGGCTCTGTTGGCTCAAAGGTCACTGATTAAAAAGCCATCCTGCCTTTGACTTGAAGATTTTGCATCTCTTGACAAAAATGGCCTTCTTGTTCACATGGAAGAGTTGGGCTGTGGAGGTGTGAAAGCTAACAACTTACCTCCCACCCAATCAATTTCACAAGCCTTTTCCTTCATCCCTGAGAGTACAAGAATAGAACACTGCTGTCCCACTTCTGTAAGTGTTGGATACCTTGCATCTGAACCACCTCAAAGCAGAAATCTCTTTCCATATTTATACTGCTCTGGTGAGACTCCACCTCAAATACTGTGGTCAGTTCTGGTGTCCTCATTATAAGAAGGACACAGCTGTTGGAGGGAGTTCAGAGGAGGCCACAAAGATGATCCAAGGGCTGCAGCAGCTCTGCTCTGAGGACAGGCTGAAGGAGCTGGGGGTGTTCAGCCTGGAGAAGAGAAGACTCTGAGGGCTGCAATAGAGCTGCCTTGAAATAGCTGAAGGGATCTGCAGGAAGGCTTCAGAGGGGCTTCTCCTAAGGGTGTCTTGAGACAGGCCAAGGGGGAATGGTTTAAAACTGAGGGAGGGCAGGGTTTGACTGGAGCTGAGGAGGAAGCTCTTCAGTACAAGGGTGGTGAGACTCTGGAACAGGCTGCCCAGGGAGATTGTGGATGCCCCTGTGTGGGGGTGTTGAAGGCCAGGCTGAATGAGCCCTTGAGCAGCTGAGTCTAGCTGAGAGGCATCCCTGCCCATAGCATGGGGCTTGGAGTAGATGATGTCTGAGGCGCCTTCCAATCTCAGCCATTCTATGATTCTCTTTTATCTTCAAGCATCACTGTGTGAAGTTGTTCTGGAGAACTCATGTCAACTAGGGCAAGCAAGGCAGACCTCCCCGCTGCGATAGCAGGTCATATGCAAGAGTGAAAGTGGTGTGCCTTAGTCAAAAAAAATATGAGAGGCTTCATACATCTTCATGTGGAATAGAAATCATGTCTCTTGCAGTGGGTGATAGAAGCTCCATTCCTGGAAGTTTTGAAGGCCAGGCTGGATGTAGCTCTGTTCAACCTGACCTAGAGTGAGCTGTCCCTGCCCATGGTAGAGGGGTTGGAACTGGATGATCCTTGAGGTCCCTTCCAGCCCTGACAATTCTATGATTCTATGAGCCTGGAGAAAGCAGGAGCTCCTTCAGCATCCACCTTTGCTGACAAAGAGTGGGCAACAGTGGCTTTAAGAAGGGGGATGTAAGCCAGGTTGGATAGGGCCTTGTGCAGCCTGTGGAAGATGTCCCTGTTCATGGCAGGGGGTTGAAACTAGATGATCTTTAGGGTCCCTTTCGACTCAAACCATTCCATGAATCTATGACACATATCTACTTACTGACAGGCAGTGAGGACATGGCAGATTTTCACTATCAATTCAGGCTGGGTTTGTGCCAGCATCCAAAACACATCCCAGCAGGCTTACAAGTCCCTGAAGATCTCTCTTCTATCCAGTATTCAGTTCTGGGAGGCCATGGGTCTTATGACTGCAATAAACATTGATGTTCACTCTCTATCTGCCAGGTATGTTGCACTTTAGGAATGCCACAAGTATTCCCAGCTTTTAGGGATTGCTCCAAATCCTGCCCTCTCAAAACAGATCCCACAGCTGCTTCCTCTGCAAAACTCCAGCTGCATCTGCCTTTGTGCCTTTACAGTGATTATCAGAAGATTTTCCTCTAGTTCAGCAGAGCTGCAGATTGCAGTCTTGACCTCTGAAGCACCAGGAAAAAAAGAAGAAAATAACAAGGCACAATGTCTTCTTTAGCTGTTATTCCACCGGGGCCAGCCAAGCTACTGAAAGGGAAATCCCTGTCTACATTAAGGCAATTCAGATATTTTGTTCCTTCTGAGAGGCATTCTCAACAGAATCATGGCTTGTTTCCCAAGACGTGGCTGCATGCCAGCCTCAGAGAAACTTGATTATGCAAATATTGACCAGTGTTGAAGGAACTAGCTACAAAAAACAACTGTCAGAGGTGACAAAAGCTGTTGTGCTTGGGCTGGTAAACATCTCAAGCCAAATTTTAGGAGTATTGTTTCATGAATGAGACTTTTTTTTTCAAGTAGAGGGTAGAAGTAGGTGGTTTGTGTTTCTTCTCTCTCTTCTATTTTTTTTTTTTCTCTAACTTTGTTTTAATTAGGCAAATTTTAGCCCTGGAAGTGATGATGGAAACAGCAGAGAAGGCAGAGAGTCCTGTGATTGTCCAGGATTTAGCCATACAACGATCCAAACAATGCTCCAACATCTAGACCAAAACTAATAAAGATCTGCCTGGCAGGAGCTTTCTGCATTATGGACTGGCCCCAGGAATGAGAGCCCTGGGTGGGAGAAGATTGGAAAAAGATGGGAACTTCACCTCCAGAGAAGCTGATGGAAAAGTCCAAAGGAGACCCAGGAATGATGGTGCCGGAACTCAGTAATGCTAAACAAGTTGTATGGTTTGAGGCAAAAGTCAGGGGTCACACAGATGAGGGTTTAAGTTACACATCAGCAAGGGAAAGCTTAGAAGTCCAAATATTTGCAGCTTATGTGCAGAGGGGCTGGAGAAGGCTGGAGGCTACAGCACAACCCCGAAGGCTGTGTAGGTGTGAGCTGGAGCGACTTCTTACCCTTAAAACGACTACATTTGCTTCCACAGCAGAACTGAATTAAATCTTCACAAGCTGGGGAGTGATACTTGAAGGAGTATCATCACTAGATCACCTAGAGGTCTGCACAAAAACTCATCCTTACAAAAGTAACCATCAAAGAATGTCAACATTAGACCATGTATGAACAGGGAGAGGCCTACCAGCCATAGTCAGAAACAAAGGTCTGAAAAAGCATTTAAACTAGCAAATAATAACTCCTAATGATGCCTCTTTCCTTTGCAATGCCCTCCTAGCTTCTGCCATGGGTGACTCTAGTGTATAGCTTTATTGATTTGAAATGAAAATGTACCAGACCCACATTTAATCCTCAGGAACTCTGGATGGAGCTGGGAAAAGGTACACCTGAGAAAGAACAACCCCATGGAGTAGTATAGGTTGGGGACTGACCTGCTGGAGAGCAATGAAGGGGAAAAGGACCTGGGGGTCCTAGTGGGTGGAAGGTTGACCGTGAGCCAGCAATGTGCTCCTGTGGCCAAGAAGGCCAACGGCATCCTGGGGTGGATTAGAAGGGCTGTGGTTAGTAGGTTGAAAGAAGTTTTCCTTCTCCTCTATTCTGCTCTGGCAAGGCCACATCTGGTATATTGTGTCCAGTTCTGGGCCCCTCAGTTCAAGAAGGACCTCAGGGAACTGCTTGAAAGAGTCCAGCACATAACTACAAAGATGATGAAGGCAGTGGAACATCTTATGAAGAGAGCCTGAGGGAGCTGAGGGCTCTGTAGCTTGGAGAGAAGGAGCCTGAGAGGTGAGCTCATTGCTGTTGATAAAGATGTGCAGGGTGAGTGCCAAGAGGATGGAGCCAGGCTCTGCTGGGTGATGCCCAACGACAGTACAAGGGGCACTGGGGGGGAGTAGAGGCATAGGAAGTTCCATGGAAACATGAGGAAAAAATTTTTGCACTGTGAGGGTGACAGAAGACTGGAACAGGCTGCCCAGGGGGGTTGTGGAGTCTCCTTCTCTGGAGACATTCAAAACCTACCTGGATGTGTTCCTGTGTGATCTGGTCTAGGTGATCCTGCTCTGGCAGGAGGGTTGGACTGGATGATCTTTAAAGGTTCCCTTGCAGCCCCTAACATTCTGTGATTCTGTGAAGGACAATCAAGCCCTGAGATAAAGGCTACGACATCTGGGAGTAGTTGCAGTGCATAATGTTGTTTGGATCCTTTGGGAATGTCACTGGTCCTTCAAAGGCAGCCTGATATTCATGGAGGCCGGCTGAGGCTCACAAAATGCTTTTTGTGGTTTAACTTCAACTGACAACTAAGCCCCCCACAGCTGCTTGCTCACTCCCACTCCACTGAGGGAGTGGGAATCTGAGGGAATCTGAAGTGTTAAAGTGAGAAAATTTGTGGGTTGAGATAAAGACAGTTGATAGGTAAAGTAAAAGCAAAACAAGGAATTAATCTGTTCCTTCCCATGGCCAGGCAGGTGTTCAGGCATCTGCAGGAAAGCAGGGATCTGTCATACTTGGGAAGACAAACACCATCACTCCCAGAATCATAAAATCATAGAACTATAGCATGTCCCAGTTTGGAAATGACCTTTAGAGATCACCTAGTACCTCTTCAACTAGAGCAGCTCACTCAGAAGCCCATCCAACCTCACCTGGAATGTTTCCAGGGATGGGGCATTTCCCACCTCTCTGGGAAACTTGGGGTAGTGTCTCACCACGATCAGTGTAAAAAATGTCTTCCTTCTAGTCTGAATCTCCCCTCTAGTTTAAAACCACCACCCCTTGTCTTGTCACAACAGGACCTGATAAAAAGTCCCTCTCCAACTTTCTTAGAAACCCCATCTGTAAGTACTGAACACCCATATTAAGATCTCCCTGGAGCCTTCTTTTATCCAGGCTGAACAATCTCAGCTCTCTCAGGCAGCCCTCGCAGCAGAAGGGTTGAGCTCTCTGTCCAATGCTGTAGTCTCCTCTGGGCCCTCTCCAACAGGTCGATGTCTTTCCTGTGATGAGTCCTTACATCATCAGATGCAGGGGTGCAGTTCAATTGCTTAAATGTCAGTACTATTTGAAATGTCCTTGGGTGCCTCCTTGATGTGCTTCTTCCATCCCTGGAGGGCAGGGCACTCCTGCAGGGCCAAGGTCACTCTGAAGTTCACAGCAGAATCATTCCAGCGCCCCAATAATTTTTGTGGCTCTCCTACATCCCCTCCTTCCTTCTTCCCTCAGCTTTGTATTACTGAGCATGACATCATACCACTTGGAATATCTCTTTCAAAGAATCACAGAAACATTCAGGTTAGAAAAGACCCTCAGGATCACCAAGGCCAACCCAGAACCCTACTCTACCAGGTTCACCCTTAAACCATAGCCCCAAGCACCACATCCAAACCACCTTTAAACTCATCCATGGTTGGGGACTCAACCATCTCCCAGCCCAGCACATTCCAGAGCCTGACCACTCTTGCTGGGAATATTTTCTTCCTAAATGTCCAGTCTAAACCTACCCAATGGCAGCTTGAGGCCATTCCCTCTTCTTCTATCACTAATTACCTGTGAGAAGAGACCAGCACCAACCTCTCCACAATGTCCTTTCAGGTAGTTGTAGACATCAATGAAGTCTCCCCTCAGCCTCCTCTTTTCCAAATTCCAGCTCCTTCAGTTGCTCTTCATCAGACTTATTCTCCAATTATAAGATTTATCCTCCTTTGAGATTTATTGCCTTTGGTCACTTGGGTCAAGTGTCTTGAGCTGTGTGCCCTTCCAACTTATTGTGCACCCTCAGTCTATTTGCTGGTTGTGCTTCATCCAAAGCACTGTTGGCAGCAGAGCCAGAGAGGTGATTCTGCCACTTTGCTCTGCTCTGGGGAGACCTCACCTGGAGTGCTGTGTGCAGGTCTGGAGCCCTCAGCACAGGAAGGATATGGAGCTGATGGAGCAGGTCCAGAGGAGGGCCAGGAAAATGCTCAGAGTGTTGGAGCAGGTCTGCTGTGAGGCCAGGCTGAGGGAGCTGGGGGTGTTCAGCCTGGAGAAGAGAAGGCTCCAGGGAGACCTATTAGCAACCTGCCAGTACCTGAAGGGGGCTACGAGACGGATGGAGAGAGACACTGTTTGCAAAGGCCTGTAGGGACAGGATGAGAGGCAATGGCTTCAGACTAGAGAAGGGCAGATTTAGATTGGATATCTGGAAGTTCTTTACCATGAGGGTTTTGGAACACTGGAACAGGTTACCCAGGGAGGTGGCTGGGGCCTCATCCCTGGAGATATTGAAGGTGAGGCTGGACAGGGCTCTGGTAACCTGATCTAGTTGAGGATGTCCCTGCTAACTGCAGGTAGGTTGGACTGGATGACCTTTGGAGGTCCCTTCCAGCCCATTCTGTGATTCTATAGCATGGCACTGTATGTGCTGTCCCTGCCCCAAAACCCTGTTAAGATGTGAACCATGAGTTGACCCCTGGAAAATCCTGGTCTAAGGCCGTGTTGCTGCTGTATGTTAAACTCACTTACTAAAGGTTTCGTCTGTCTGAGCCAGTGCTTCTCCCTGTCTCTGCACAAGGGAGATCTAGCACTTGCAGCACTGCTGACCTCAATGTTTGGTGAAATGGAGGGAAAAGGTCTAACACTGAGTCTCTGCAAGTGCAATGAAAGAAAATAAGATTCTTGTGCTCCTTTGGCAGCTTTCAACATGTCTCAGTGCTGCACTTCAGAGGTGGTGAGGGGAGACAATGTGCCAGACCATCTCTAAGAAGCTCCCTCTCCCCTTCTTAATCTTAGAACAGTTTTGGTTGGAAGGGACCTTTAAAGGTCATGTAGTCCCACCCTGCTTCATGGAGCACGGACATGTCTAACTGTATCTTGTTTGTGTAGGCTACCAATGTGGCTCTGAGGAGGACTCTGTCTAGCCTGATGTGGTCTCAGCAGAAACAGAAATGGGCAAAGTATTTAACTATATGTTTGATGAGAGTCAGGCACTGAACAAAACCCACCAAATAACACATTCTGCAAGTGACCTGCAATGAGGGGTGCCAGAACAGGCTGAGGGGTTGAAGAGGTGGAGAGGGATGGGGAGCAGGCCTGCAGTTGCCAGTGGATGAAAAGCTGGACATGAGCTGGCAACATGCACTTGCGGTCCAGACCCAACCTCGCTCTGGGTTGCACCCCCAGCAGCGTGGGCAGTAGGTAGAGTGAAGGGATTCTGCCCCTCTACTGTGCTCTGCTGAGACTCCACCTGCAGTGCTGGGGCAGCTCTGGAGTCCTTAGCACAACACAGACAGGGACCTCTTGGAGCGGAGCCAGAAGAAGCCACAGCAATGATGGGAGGGCTGGAAGTTTTCTGCTGTGAGGCCAGGCTGAGAGAGTTGGGGTTATTCAGTCTGGAGAAGAGAAAGAACCAGGGAGACCCTCTGGTGGCCTTTCAGTACTTAAAGAGAACCTGCTGGAAACCTGGGAGAGACATTTTGTCAGGGCCTGTTGTGACAGGATGAAGGGTCATGGTTTGAAACTAAAAGGAGGAAATTTAGAGTAGAGATAAGGAAGAAGTGTTTTACAGTGAGGGTGGTGAGAGACTGAGCCAGGCTGCCCAGAGAGTTGGTGGATGCCCCATCCCTAGAAACATTCCAGGTCAGGTTATTTGGAGCTGTGAGCAACCTGATCTAGTTGAAGACATCCCTGCTCAGTGCAGGGGTGTTGGACTAGATGACATTTGAGTGTCCCTTCCAACACAAACCATTCTATGATTCTATGAGGGGGACCCCCAAATATGTAAACATACCCAAGGAAGACAGGGAAAAGCTAGAGGTATAAGGATTGCTATGGAACAGGCTGCCCAGGGGGGTTGTGGAGTTTCCTTCCCTGGAGATAATCAAAAACCACCTGGTGCATTCCTGTGTGATCTGCCCTAGGTGATCCTGCTCTGATGGGGGGTTGGACTGGATGATCTGTGGAGGGTCCCTTCTAACCCCTAACATTCTGTGATTCTGTGAATGTTTTTTTAATTGTTATTTATTTATTCATTTAAATCAATAAATAACCCTCCACTCCTCCATCTGGAGGATTCCTCCTTCATCCCACTGCTGCCAAGCTGATCAGAGCCACCTATGCAATGCCATTTGATCCAGAACATATTTCAATCTTGGCCCCTTTCTCAGCCTCATAAATTCCTGACATGGTTCAGGAGGTGTTCCTGTTGGAAAGAGCTCTCTGCCCCCATGCCGGATTTATGGAGATTGCTGTTGCCTCTGATCTGAGGCCAAATATAAGGAATAATTGCAGCAGGAAGC
>NW_027144527.1:0-36291 GCF_026170545.1 Melanerpes formicivorus | reverse complement strand
CCTTATTCCTGTGCTGAGATACAGGCTGCTCCAACCTGCTGTAAAATGCTTGATTTCGAGAGTGAGCGAAACTAATGAAAACATTGTTGGGGTAAAACCTAAAGGGAAAGACCTAGCACCAAATCCAATTTGCCATCTGATCTAACTTCTGGAGGCAGTCAAAATGAGCCTTAGAATTCTTCCCTACCTTATTCCTGTGCTGAGATACAGGCTGCTCCAACCTGCTGTAAAATGCTTGATTTCGAGAGTGAGCGAAACTAATGAAAACATTGTTGGGGTAAAACCTAAAGGGAAAGACCTAGCACCAAATCCAATTTGCCATCTGATCTAACTTCTGGAGGCAGTCAAAATGAGCCTTAGAATTCTTCCCTACCTTATTCCTGTGCTGAGATACAGGCTGCTCCAACCTGCTGTAAAATGCTTGATTTCGAGAGTGAGCGAAACTAATGAAAACATTGTTGGGGTAAAACCTAAAGGGAAAGACCTAGCACCAAATCCAATTTGCCATCTGATCTAACTTCTGGAGGCAGTCAAAATGAGCCTTAGAATTCTTCCCTACCTTATTCCTGTGCTGAGATACAGGCTGCTCCAACCTGCTGTAAAATGCTTGATTTCGAGAGTGAGCGAAACTAATGAAAACATTGTTGGGGTAAAACCTAAAGGGAAAGACCTAGCACCAAATCCAATTTGCCATCTGATCTAACTTCTGGAGGCAGTCAAAATGAGCCTTAGAATTCTTCCCTACCTTATTCCTGTGCTGAGATACAGGCTGCTCCAACCTTCTGTAAAATGCTTGATTTCGAGAGTGAGCGAAACTAATGAAAACATTGTTGGGGTAAAACCTAAAGGGAAAGACCTAGCACCAAATCCAATTTGCCATCTGATCTAACTTCTGGAGGCAGTCAAAATGAGCCTTTGAATTCTTCCCTACCTTATTCCTGTGCTGAGATACAGGCTGCTCCAACCTGCTGTAAAAATGCTTGATTTCGAGAGTGAGCGAAACTAATGAAAACATTGTTGGGGTAAAACCTAAAGGGAAAGACCTAGCACCAAATCCAATTTGCCATCTGATCTAACTTCTGGAGGCAGTCAAAATGATCCTTAGAATTCTTCCCTACCTTATTCCTGTGCTGAGATACAGGCTGCTCCAACCTGCTGTAAAATGCTTGATTTCGAGAGTGAGCGAAACTAATGAAAACATTGTTGGGGTAAAACCTAAAGGGAAAGACCTAGCACCAAATCCAATTTGCCATCTGATCTAACTTCTGGAGGCAGTCAAAATGATCCTTAGAATTCTTCCCTACCTTATTCCTGTGCTGAGATACAGGCTGCTCCAACCTGCTGTAAAATGCTTGATTTCGAGAGTGAGCGAAACTAATGAAAACATTGTTGGGGTAAAACCTAAAGGGAAAGACCTAGCACCAAATCCAATTTGCCATCTGATCTAACTTCTGGAGGCAGTCAAAATGATCCTTAGAATTCTTCCCTACCTTATTCCTGTGCTGAGATACAGGCTGCTCCAACCTGCTGTAAAATGCTTGATTTCGAGAGTGAGCGAAACTAATGAAAACATTGTTGGGGTAAAACCTAAAGGGAAAGACCTAGCACCAAATCCAATTTGCCATCTGATCTAACTTCTGGAGGCAGTCAAAATGAGCCTTTGAATTCTTCCCTACCTTATTCCTGTGCTGAGATACAGGCTGCTCCAACCTGCTGTAAAAATGCTTGATTTCGAGAGTGAGCGAAACTAATGAAAACATTGTTGGGGTAAAACCTAAAGGGAAAGACCTAGCACCAAATCCAATTTGCCATCTGATCTAACTTCTGGAGGCAGTCAAAATGAGCCTTAGAATTCTTCCCTACCTTATTCCTGTGCTGAGATACAGGCTGCTCCAACCTGCTGTAAAATGCTTGATTTCGAGAGTGAGCGAAACTAATGAAAACATTGTTGGGGTAAAACCTAAAGGGAAAGACCTAGCACCAAATCCAATTTGCCATCTGATCTAACTTCTGGAGGCAGTCAAAATGAGCCTTAGAATTCTTCCCTACCTTATTCCTGTGCTGAGATACAGGCTGCTCCAACCTGCTGTAAAATGCTTGATTTCGAGAGTGAGCGAAACTAATGAAAACATTGTTGGGGTAAAACCTAAAGGGAAAGACCTAGCACCAAATCCAATTTGCCATCTGATCTAACTTCTGGAGGCAGTCAAAATGATCCTTAGAATTCTTCCCTACCTTATTCCTGTGCTGAGATACAGGCTGCTCCAACCTGCTGTAAAATGCTTGATTTCGAGAGTGAGCGAAACTAATGAAAACATTGTTGGGGTAAAACCTAAAGGGAAAGACCTAGCACCAAATCCAATTTGCCATCTGATCTAACTTCTGGAGGCAGTCAAAATGATCCTTAGAATTCTTCCCTACCTTATTCCTGTGCTGAGATACAGGCTGCTCCAACCTGCTGTAAAATGCTTGATTTCGAGAGTGAGCGAAACTAATGAAAACATTGTTGGGGTAAAACCTAAAGGGAAAGACCTAGCACCAAATCCAATTTGCCATCTGATCTAACTTCTGGAGGCAGTCAAAATGAGCCTTAGAATTCTTCCCTACCTTATTCCTGTGCTGAGATACAGGCTGCTCCAACCTGCTGTAAAATGCTTGATTTCGAGAGTGAGCGAAACTAATGAAAACATTGTTGGGGTAAAACCTAAAGGGAAAGACCTAGCACCAAATCCAATTTGCCATCTGATCTAACTTCTGGAGGCAGTCAAAATGAGCCTTAGAATTCTTCCCTACCTTATTCCTGTGCTGAGATACAGGCTGCTCCAACCTGCTGTAAAATGCTTGATTTCGAGAGTGAGCGAAACTAATGAAAACATTGTTGGGGTAAAACCTAAAGGGAAAGACCTAGCACCAAATCCAATTTGCCATCTGATCTAACTTCTGGAGGCAGTCAAAATGAGCCTTAGAATTCTTCCCTACCTTATTCCTGTGCTGAGATACAGGCTGCTCCAACCTGCTGTAAAATGCTTGATTTCGAGAGTGAGCGAAACTAATGAAAACATTGTTGGGGTAAAACCTAAAGGGAAAGACCTAGCACCAAATCCAATTTGCCATCTGATCTAACTTCTGGAGGCAGTCAAAATGAGCCTTTGAATTCTTCCCTACCTTATTCCTGTGCTGAGATACAGGCTGCTCCAACCTGCTGTAAAAATGCTTGATTTCGAGAGTGAGCGAAACTAATGAAAACATTGTTGGGTAAAACCTAAAGGGAAAGACCTAGCACCAAATCCAATTTGCCATCTGATCTAACTTCTGGAGGCAGTCAAAATGATCCTTAGAATTCTTCCCTACCTTATTCCTGTGCTGAGATACAGGCTGCTCCAACCTGCTGTAAAATGCTTGATTTCGAGAGTGAGCGAAACTAATGAAAACATTGTTGGGGTAAAACCTAAAGGGAAAGACCTAGCACCAAATCCAATTTGCCATCTGATCTAACTTCTGGAGGCAGTCAAAATGAGCCTTAGAATTCTTCCCTACCTTATTCCTGTGCTGAGATACAGGCTGCTCCAACCTGCTGTAAAATGCTTGATTTCGAGAGTGAGCGAAACTAATGAAAACATTGTTGGGGTAAAACCTAAAGGGAAAGACCTAGCACCAAATCCAATTTGCCATCTGATCTAACTTCTGGAGGCAGTCAAAATGATCCTTAGAATTCTTCCCTACCTTATTCCTGTGCTGAGATACAGGCTGCTCCAACCTGCTGTAAAATGCTTGATTTCGAGAGTGAGCGAAACTAATGAAAACATTGTTGGGGTAAAACCTAAAGGGAAAGACCTAGCACCAAATCCAATTTGCCATCTGATCTAACTTCTGGAGGCAGTCAAAATGAGCCTTTGAATTCTTCCCTACCTTATTCCTGTGCTGAGATACAGGCTGCTCCAACCTGCTGTAAAAATGCTTGATTTCGAGAGTGAGCGAAACTAATGAAAACATTGTTGGGGTAAAACCTAAAGGGAAAGACCTAGCACCAAATCCAATTTGCCATCTGATCTAACTTCTGGAGGCAGTCAAAATGAGCCTTAGAATTCTTCCCTACCTTATTCCTGTGCTGAGATACAGGCTGCTCCAACCTGCTGTAAAATGCTTGATTTCGAGAGTGAGCGAAACTAATGAAAACATTGTTGGGGTAAAACCTAAAGGGAAAGACCTAGCACCAAATCCAATTTGCCATCTGATCTAACTTCTGGAGGCAGTCAAAATGAGCCTTAGAATTCTTCCCTACCTTATTCCTGTGCTGAGATACAGGCTGCTCCAACCTGCTGTAAAATGCTTGATTTCGAGAGTGAGCGAAACTAATGAAAACATTGTTGGGGTAAAACCTAAAGGGAAAGACCTAGCACCAAATCCAATTTGCCATCTGATCTAACTTCTGGAGGCAGTCAAAATGATCCTTAGAATTCTTCCCTACCTTATTCCTGTGCTGAGATACAGGCTGCTCCAACCTGCTGTAAAATGCTTGATTTCGAGAGTGAGCGAAACTAATGAAAACATTGTTGGGGTAAAACCTAAGGGAAAGACCTAGCACCAAATCCAATTTGCCATCTGATCTAACTTCTGGAGGCAGTCAAAATGATCCTTAGAATTCTTCCCTACCTTATTCCTGTGCTGAGATACAGGCTGCTCCAACCTGCTGTAAAATGCTTGATTTCGAGAGTGAGCGAAACTAATGAAAACATTGTTGGGGTAAAACCTAAAGGGAAAGACCTAGCACCAAATCCAATTTGCCATCTGATCTAACTTCTGGAGGCAGTCAAAATGAGCCTTAGAATTCTTCCCTACCTTATTCCTGTGCTGAGATACAGGCTGCTCCAACCTGCTGTAAAATGCTTGATTTCGAGAGTGAGCGAAACTAATGAAAACATTGTTGGGGTAAAACCTAAAGGGAAAGACCTAGCACCAAATCCAATTTGCCATCTGATCTAACTTCTGGAGGCAGTCAAAATGAGCATTTGAATTCTTCCCTACCTTATTCCTGTGCTGAGATACAGGCTGCTCCAACCTGCTGTAAAATGCTTGATTTCGAGAGTGAGCGAAACTAATGAAAACATTGTTGGGGTAAAACCTAAAGGGAAAGACCTAGCACCAAATCCAATTTGCCATCTGATCTAACTTCTGGAGGCAGTCAAAATGAGCCTTAGAATTCTTCCCTACCTTATTCCTGTGCTGAGATACAGGCTGCTCCAACCTGCTGTAAAATGCTTGATTTCGAGAGTGAGCGAAACTAATGAAAACATTGTTGGGGTAAAACCTAAAGGGAAAGACCTAGCACCAAATCCAATTTGCCATCTGATCTAACTTCTGGAGGCAGTCAAAATGAGCCTTAGAATTCTTCCCTACCTTATTCCTGTGCTGAGATACAGGCTGCTCCAACCTGCTGTAAAATGCTTGATTTCGAGAGTGAGCGAAACTAATGAAAACATTGTTGGGGTAAAACCTAAAGGGAAAGACCTAGCACCAAATCCAATTTGCCATCTGATCTAACTTCTGGAGGCAGTCAAAATGAGCATTTGAATTCTTCCCTACCTTATTCCTGTGCTGAGATACAGGCTGCTCCAACCTGCTGTAAAATGCTTGATTTCGAGAGTGAGCGAAACTAATGAAAACATTGTTGGGGTAAAACCTAAAGGGAAAGACCTAGCACCAAATCCAATTTGCCATCTGATCTAACTTCTGGAGGCAGTCAAAATGAGCCTTAGAATTCTTCCCTACCTTATTCCTGTGCTGAGATACAGGCTGCTCCAACCTGCTGTAAAATGCTTGATTTCGAGAGTGAGCGAAACTAATGAAAACATTGTTGGGGTAAAACCTAAAGGGAAAGACCTAGCACCAAATCCAATTTGCCATCTGATCTAACTTCTGGAGGCAGTCAAAATGAGCCTTAGAATTCTTCCCTACCTTATTCCTGTGCTGAGATACAGGCTGCTCCAACCTGCTGTAAAATGCTTGATTTCGAGAGTGAGCGAAACTAATGAAAACATTGTTGGGGTAAAACCTAAAGGGAAAGACCTAGCACCAAATCCAATTTGCCATCTGATCTAACTTCTGGAGGCAGTCAAAATGAGCATTTGAATTCTTCCCTACCTTATTCCTGTGCTGAGATACAGGCTGCTCCAACCTGCTGTAAAATGCTTGATTTCGAGAGTGAGCGAAACTAATGAAAACATTGTTGGGGTAAAACCTAAAGGGAAAGACCTAGCACCAAATCCAATTTGCCATCTGATCTAACTTCTGGAGGCAGTCAAAATGAGCCTTAGAATTCTTCCCTACCTTATTCCTGTGCTGAGATACAGGCTGCTCCAACCTGCTGTAAAATGCTTGATTTCGAGAGTGAGCGAAACTAATGAAAACATTGTTGGGGTAAAACCTAAAGGGAAAGACCTAGCACCAAATCCAATTTGCCATCTGATCTAACTTCTGGAGGCAGTCAAAATGATCCTTAGAATTCTTCCCTACCTTATTCCTGTGCTGAGATACAGGCTGCTCCAACCTGCTGTAAAATGCTTGATTTCGAGAGTGAGCGAAACTAATGAAAACATTGTTGGGGTAAAACCTAAAGGGAAAGACCTAGCACCAAATCCAATTTGCCATCTGATCTAACTTCTGGAGGCAGTCAAAATGATCCTTAGAATTCTTCCCTACCTTATTCCTGTGCTGAGATACAGGCTGCTCCAACCTGCTGTAAAATGCTTGATTTCGAGAGTGAGCGAAACTAATGAAAACATTGTTGGGGTAAAACCTAAAGGGAAAGACCTAGCACCAAATCCAATTTGCCATCTGATCTAACTTCTGGAGGCAGTCAAAATGAGCCCTGGAATTCTTCCCTACCTTATTCCTGTGCTGAGATACAGGCTGCTCCAACCTGCTGTAAAATGCTTGATTTCGAGAGTGAGCGAAACTAATGAAAACATTGTTGGGGTAAAACCTAAAGGGAAAGACCTAGCACCAAATCCAATTTGCCATCTGATCTAACTTCTGGAGGCAGTCAAAATGATCCTTAGAATTCTTCCCTACCTTATTCCTGTGCTGAGATACAGGCTGCTCCAACCTGCTGTAAAATGCTTGATTTCGAGAGTGAGCGAAACTAATGAAAACATTGTTGGGGTAAAACCTAAAGGGAAAGACCTAGCACCAAATCCAATTTGCCATCTGATCTAACTTCTGGAGGCAGTCAAAATGATCCTTAGAATTCTTCCCTACCTTATTCCTGTGCTGAGATACAGGCTGCTCCAACCTGCTGTAAAATGCTTGATTTCGAGAGTGAGCGAAACTAATGAAAACATTGTTGGGGTAAAACCTAAAGGGAAAGACCTAGCACCAAATCCAATTTGCCATCTGATCTAACTTCTGGAGGCAGTCAAAATGAGCCTTAGAATTCTTCCCTACCTTATTCCTGTGCTGAGATACAGGCTGCTCCAACCTGCTGTAAAATGCTTGATTTCGAGAGTGAGCGAAACTAATGAAAACATTGTTGGGGTAAAACCTAAAGGGAAAGACCTAGCACCAAATCCAATTTGCCATCTGATCTAACTTCTGGAGGCAGTCAAAATGAGCCTTAGAATTCTTCCCTACCTTATTCCTGTGCTGAGATACAGGCTGCTCCAACCTGCTGTAAAATGCTTCATTTCGAGAGTGAGCGAAACTAATGAAAACATTGTTGGGGTAAAACCTAAAGGGAAAGACCTAGCACCAAATCCAATTTGCCATCTGATCTAACTTCTGGAGGCAGTCAAAATGATCCTTAGAATTCTTCCCTACCTTATTCCTGTGCTGAGATACAGGCTGCTCCAACCTGCTGTAAAATGCTTGATTTCGAGAGTGAGCGAAACTAATGAAAACATTGTTGGGGTAAAACCTAAAGGGAAAGACCTAGCACCAAATCCAATTTGCCATCTGATCTAACTTCTGGAGGCAGTCAAAATGAGCCTTAGAATTCTTCCCTACCTTATTCCTGTGCTGAGATACAGGCTGCTCCAACCTGCTGTAAAAATGCTTGATTTCGAGAGTGAGCGAAACTAATGAAAACATTGTTGGGGTAAAACCTAAAGGGAAAGACCTAGCACCAAATCCAATTTGCCATCTGATCTAACTTCTGGAGGCAGTCAAAATGATCCTTAGAATTCTTCCCTACCTTATTCCTGTGCTGAGATACAGGCTGCTCCAACCTGCTGTAAAATGCTTGATTTCGAGAGTGAGCGAAACTAATGAAAACATTGTTGGGGTAAAACCTAAAGGGAAAGACCTAGCACCAAATCCAATTTGCCATCTGATCTAACTTCTGGAGGCAGTCAAAATGAGCCTTAGAATTCTTCCCTACCTTATTCCTGTGCTGAGATACAGGCTGCTCCAACCTGCTGTAAAATGCTTGATTTCGAGAGTGAGCGAAACTAATGAAAACATTGTTGGGGTAAAACCTAAAGGGAAAGACCTAGCACCAAATCCAATTTGCCATCTGATCTAACTTCTGGAGGCAGTCAAAATGAGCCTTAGAATTCTTCCCTACCTTATTCCTGTGCTGAGATACAGGCTGCTCCAACCTGCTGTAAAATGCTTGATTTCGAGAGTGAGCGAAACTAATGAAAACATTGTTGGGGTAAAACCTAAAGGGAAAGACCTAGCACCAAATCCAATTTGCCATCTGATCTAACTTCTGGAGGCAGTCAAAATGAGCCTTAGAATTCTTCCCTACCTTATTCCTGTGCTGAAATACAGGCTGCTCCAACCTGCTGTAAAATGCTTGATTTCGAGAGTGAGCGAAACTAATGAAAACATTGTTGGGGTAAAACCTAAAGGGAAAGACCTAGCACCAAATCCAATTTGCCATCTGATCTAACTTCTGGAGGCAGTCAAAATGATCCTTAGAATTCTTCCCTACCTTATTCCTGTGCTGAGATACAGGCTGCTCCAACCTGCTGTAAAATGCTTGATTTCGAGAGTGAGCGAAACTAATGAAAACATTGTTGGGGTAAAACCTAAAGGGAAAGACCTAGCACCAAATCCAATTTGCCATCTGATCTAACTTCTGGAGGCAGTCAAAATGAGCCTTAGAATTCTTCCCTACCTTATTCCTGTGCTGAGATACAGGCTGCTCCAACCTGCTGTAAAATGCTTGATTTCGAGAGTGAGCGAAACTAATGAAAACATTGTTGGGGTAAAACCTAAAGGGAAAGACCTAGCACCAAATCCAATTTGCCATCTGATCTAACTTCTGGAGGCAGTCAAAATGATCCTTAGAATTCTTCCCTACCTTATTCCTGTGCTGAGATACAGGCTGCTCCAACCTGCTGTAAAATGCTTGATTTCGAGAGTGAGCGAAACTAATGAAAACATTGTTGGGGTAAAACCTAAAGGGAAAGACCTAGCACCAAATCCAATTTGCCATCTGATCTAACTTCTGGAGGCAGTCAAAATGAGCCTTAGAATTCTTCCCTACCTTATTCCTGTGCTGAGATACAGGCTGCTCCAACCTGCTGTAAAATGCTTGATTTCGAGAGTGAGCGAAACTAATGAAAACATTGTTGGGGTAAAACCTAAAGGGAAAGACCTAGCACCAAATCCAATTTGCCATCTGATCTAACTTCTGGAGGCAGTCAAAATGATCCTTAGAATTCTTCCCTACCTTATTCCTGTGCTGAGATACAGGCTGCTCCAACCTGCTGTAAAATGCTTGATTTCGAGAGTGAGCGAAACTAATGAAAACATTGTTGGGGTAAAACCTAAAGGGAAAGACCTAGCACCAAATCCAATTTGCCATCTGATCTAACTTCTGGAGGCAGTCAAAATGAGCCTTAGAATTCTTCCCTACCTTATTCCTGTGCTGAGATACAGGCTGCTCCAACCTGCTGTAAAATGCTTGATTTCGTGAGTGAGCGAAACTAATGAAAACATTGTTGGGGTAAAACCTAAAGGGAAAGACCTAGCACCAAATCCAATTTGCCATCTGATCTAACTTCTGGAGGCAGTCAAAATGATCCTTAGAATTCTTCCCTACCTTATTCCTGTGCTGAGATACAGGCTGCTCCAACCTGCTGTAAAATGCTTGATTTCGAGAGTGAGCGAAACTAATGAAAACATTGTTGGGGTAAAACCTAAAGGGAAAGACCTAGCACCAAATCCAATTTGCCATCTGATCTAACTTCTGGAGGCAGTCAAAATGAGCCTTAGAATTCTTCCCTACCTTATTCCTGTGCTGAGATACAGGCTGCTCCAACCTGCTGTAAAATGCTTGATTTCGAGAGTGAGCGAAACTAATGAAAACATTGTTGGGGTAAAACCTAAAGGGAAAGACCTAGCACCAAATCCAATTTGCCATCTGATCTAACTTCTGGAGGCAGTCAAAATGATCCTTAGAATTCTTCCCTACCTTATTCCTGTGCTGAGATACAGGCTGCTCCAACCTGCTGTAAAATGCTTGATTTCGAGAGTGAGCGAAACTAATGAAAACATTGTTGGGGTAAAACCTAAAGGGAAAGACCTAGCACCAAATCCAATTTGCCATCTGATCTAACTTCTGGAGGCAGTCAAAATGAGCCTTAGAATTCTTCCCTACCTTATTCCTGTGCTGAGATACAGGCTGCTCCAACCTGCTGTAAAATGCTTGATTTCGAGAGTGAGCGAAACTAATGAAAACATTGTTGGGGTAAAACCTAAAGGGAAAGACCTAGCACCAAATCCAATTTGCCATCTGATCTAACTTCTGGAGGCAGTCAAAATGATCCTTAGAATTCTTCCCTACCTTATTCCTGTGCTGAGATACAGGCTGCTCCAACCTGCTGTAAAATGCTTGATTTCGAGAGTGAGCGAAACTAATGAAAACATTGTTGGGGTAAAACCTAAAGGGAAAGACCTAGCACCAAATCCAATTTGCCATCTGATCTAACTTCTGGAGGCAGTCAAAATGAGCCTTAGAATTCTTCCCTACCTTATTCCTGTGCTGAGATACAGGCTGCTCCAACCTGCTGTAAAATGCTTGATTTCGAGAGTGAGCGAAACTAATGAAAACATTGTTGGGGTAAAACCTAAAGGGAAAGACCTAGCACCAAATCCAATTTGCCATCTGATCTAACTTCTGGAGGCAGTCAAAATGAGCCTTAGAATTCTTCCCTACCTTATTCCTGTGCTGAGATACAGGCTGCTCCAACCTGCTGTAAAATGCTTGATTTCGAGAGTGAGCGAAACTAATGAAAACATTGTTGGGGTAAAACCTAAAGGGAAAGACCTAGCACCAAATCCAATTTGCCATCTGATCTAACTTCTGGAGGCAGTCAAAATGAGCCTTAGAATTCCTCCCTACCTTATTCCTGTGCTGAGATACAGGCTGCTCCAACCTGCTGTAAAATGCTTGATTTCGAGAGTGAGCGAAACTAATGAAAACATTGTTGGGGTAAAACCTAAAGGGAAAGACCTAGCACCAAATCCAATTTGCCATCTGATCTAACTTCTGGAGGCAGTCAAAATGAGCCTTAGAATTCTTCCCTACCTTATTCCTGTGCTGAGATACAGGCTGCTCCAACCTGCTGTAAAATGCTTGATTTCGAGAGTGAGCGAAACTAATGAAAACATTGTTGGGGTAAAACCTAAAGGGAAAGACCTAGCACCAAATCCAATTTGCCATCTGATCTAACTTCTGGAGGCAGTCAAAATGATCCTTAGAATTCTTCCCTACCTTATTCCTGTGCTGAGATACAGGCTGCTCAAACCTGCTGTAAAATGCTTGATTTCAAGAGTGAGCGAAACTAATGAAAACATTGTTGGGGTAAAACCTAAAGGGAAAGACCTAGCACCAAATCCAATTTGCCATCTGATCTAACTTCTGGAGGCAGTCAAAATGAGCCTTAGAATTCTTCCCTACCTTATTCCTGTGCTGAGATACAGGCTGCTCCAACCTGCTGTAAAATGCTTGATTTCGAGAGTGAGCGAAACTAATGAAAACATTGTTGGGGTAAAACCTAAAGGGAAAGACCTAGCACCAAATCCAATTTGCCATCTGATCTAACTTCTGGAGGCAGTCAAAATGAGCCTTAGAATTCTTCCCTACCTTATTCCTGTGCTGAGATACAGGCTGCTCCAACCTGCTGTAAAATGCTTGATTTCGAGAGTGAGCGAAACTAATGAAAACATTGTTGGGGTAAAACCTAAAGGGAAAGACCTAGCACCAAATCCAATTTGCCATCTGATCTAACTTCTGGAGGCAGTCAAAATGAGCCTTAGAATTCTTCCCTACCTTATTCCTGTGCTGAGATACAGGCTGCTCCAACCTGCTGTAAAATGCTTGATTTCGAGAGTGAGCGAAACTAATGAAAACATTGTTGGGGTAAAACCTAAAGGGAAAGACCTAGCACCAAATCCAATTTGCCATCTGATCTAACTTCTGGAGGCAGTCAAAATGATCCTTAGAATTCTTCCCTACCTTATTCCTGTGCTGAGATACAGGCTGCTCCAACCTGCTGTAAAATGCTTGATTTCGAGAGTGAGCGAAACTAATGAAAACATTGTTGGGGTAAAACCTAAAGGGAAAGACCTAGCACCAAATCCAATTTGCCATCTGATCTAACTTCTGGAGGCAGTCAAAATGAGCCTTAGAATTCTTCCCTACCTTATTCCTGTGCTGAGATACAGGCTGCTCCAACCTGCTGTAAAATGCTTGATTTCGAGAGTGAGCGAAACTAATGAAAACATTGTTGGGGTAAAACCTAAAGGGAAAGACCTAGCACCAAATCCAATTTGCCATCTGATCTAACTTCTGGAGGCAGTCAAAATGAGCCTTAGAATTCTTCCCTACCTTATTCCTGTGCTGAGATACAGGCTGCTCCAACCTGCTGTAAAATGCTTGATTTCGTGAGTGAGCGAAACTAATGAAAACATTGTTGGGGTAAAACCTAAAGGGAAAGACCTAGCACCAAATCCAATTTGCCATCTGATCTAACTTCTGGAGGCAGTCAAAATGAGCCTTAGAATTCTTCCCTACCTTATTCCTGTGCTGAGATACAGGCTGCTCCAACCTGCTGTAAAATGCTTGATTTCGAGAGTGAGCGAAACTAATGAAAACATTGTTGGGGTAAAACCTAAAGGGAAAGACCTAGCACCAAATCCAATTTGCCATCTGATCTAACTTCTGGAGGCAGTCAAAATGAGCCTTAGAATTCTTCCCTACCTTATTCCTGTGCTGAGATACAGGCTGCTCCAACCTGCTGTAAAATGCTTGATTTCGAGAGTGAGCGAAACTAATGAAAACATTGTTGGGGTAAAACCTAAAGGGAAAGACCTAGCACCAAATCCAATTTGCCATCTGATCTAACTTCTGGAGGCAGTCAAAATGATCCTTAGAATTCTTCCCTACCTTATTCCTGTGCTGAGATACAGGCTGCTCCAACCTGCTGTAAAATGCTTGATTTCGAGAGTGAGCGAAACTAATGAAAACATTGTTGGGGTAAAACCTAAAGGGAAAGACCTAGCACCAAATCCAATTTGCCATCTGATCTAACTTCTGGAGGCAGTCAAAATGAGCCTTAGAATTCTTCCCTACCTTATTCCTGTGCTGAGATACAGGCTGCTCCAACCTGCTGTAAAATGCTTGATTTCGAGAGTGAGCGAAACTAATGAAAACATTGTTGGGGTAAAACCTAAAGGGAAAGACCTAGCACCAAATCCAATTTGCCATCTGATCTAACTTCTGGAGGCAGTCAAAATGAGCCTTAGAATTCTTCCCTACCTTATTCCTGTGCTGAGATACAGGCTGCTCCAACCTGCTGTAAAATGCTTGATTTCGAGAGTGAGCGAAACTAATGAAAACATTGTTGGGGTAAAACCTAAAGGGAAAGACCTAGCACCAAATCCAATTTGCCATCTGATCTAACTTCTGGAGGCAGTCAAAATGAGCCTTAGAATTCTTCCCTACCTTATTCCTGTGCTGAGATACAGGCTGCTCCAACCTGCTGTAAAATGCTTGATTTCGAGAGTGAGCGAAACTAATGAAAACATTGTTGGGGTAAAACCTAAAGGGAAAGACCTAGCACCAAATCCAATTTGCCATCTGATCTAAGTTCTGGAGGCAGTCAAAATGATCCTTAGAATTCTTCCCTACCTTATTCCTGTGCTGAGATACAGGCTGCTCCAACCTGCTGTAAAATGCTTGATTTCGAGAGTGAGTGAAACTAATGAAAACATTGTTGGGGTAAAACCTAAAGGGAAAGACCTAGCACCAAATCCAATTTGCCATCTGATCTAACTTCTGGAGGCAGTCAAAATGAGCCTTAGAATTCTTCCCTACCTTATTCCTGTGCTGAGATACAGGCTGCTCCAACCTGCTGTAAAATGCTTGATTTCGAGAGTGAGCGAAACTAATGAAAACATTGTTGGGGTAAAACCTAAAGGGAAAGACCTAGCACCAAATCCAATTTGCCATCTGATCTAACTTCTGGAGGCAGTCAAAATGAGCCTTAGAATTCTTCCCTACCTTATTCCTGTGCTGAGATACAGGCTGCTCCAACCTGCTGTAAAATGCTTGATTTCGAGAGTGAGCGAAACTAATGAAAACATTGTTGGGGTAAAACCTAAAGGGAAAGACCTAGCACCAAATCCAATTTGCCATCTGATCTAACTTCTGGAGGCAGTCAAAATGAGCCTTAGAATTCTTCCCTACCTTATTCCTGTGCTGAGATACAGGCTGCTCCAACCTGCTGTAAAATGCTTGATTTCGAGAGTGAGCGAAACTAATGAAAACATTGTTGGGGTAAAACCTAAAGGGAAAGACCTAGCACCAAATCCAATTTGCCATCTGATCTAACTTCTGGAGGCAGTCAAAATGAGCCTTAGAATTCTTCCCTACCTTATTCCTGTGCTGAGATACAGGCTGCTCCAACCTGCTGTAAAATGCTTGATTTCGAGAGTGAGCGAAACTAATGAAAACATTGTTGGGGTAAAACCTAAAGGGAAAGACCTAGCACCAAATCCAATTTGCCATCTGATCTAACTTCTGGAGGCAGTCAAAATGATCCTTAGAATTCTTCCCTACCTTATTCCTGTGCTGAGATACAGGCTGCTCCAACCTGCTGTAAAATGCTTGATTTCGAGAGTGAGCGAAACTAATGAAAACATTGTTGGGGTAAAACCTAAAGGGAAAGACCTAGCACCAAATCCAATTTGCCATCTGATCTAACTTCTGGAGGCAGTCAAAATGAGCCTTAGAATTCTTCCCTACCTTATTCCTGTGCTGAGATACAGGCTGCTCCAACCTGCTGTAAAATGCTTGATTTCGAGAGTGAGTGAAACTAATGAAAACATTGTTGGGGTAAAAGCTAAAGGGAAAGACCTAGCACCAAATCCAATTTGCCATCTGATCTAACTTCTGGAGGCAGTCAAAATGAGCCTTAGAATTCTTCCCTACCTTATTCCTGTGCTGAGATACAGGCTGCTCCAACCTGCTGTAAAATGCTTGATTTCGAGAGTGAGCGAAACTAATGAAAACATTGTTGGGGTAAAACCTAAAGGGAAAGACCTAGCACCAAATCCAATTTGCCATCTGATCTAACTTCTGGAGGCAGTCAAAATGAGCCTTAGAATTCTTCCCTACCTTATTCCTGTGCTGAGATACAGGCTGCTCCAACCTGCTGTAAAATGCTTGATTTCGAGAGTGAGCGAAACTAATGAAAACATTGTTGGGGTAAAACCTAAAGGGAAAGACCTAGCACCAAATCCAATTTGCCATCTGATCTAACTTCTGGAGGCAGTCAAAATGAGCCTTAGAATTCTTCCCTACCTTATTCCTGTGCTGAGATACAGGCTGCTCCAACCTGCTGTAAAATGCTTGATTTCGAGAGTGAGCGAAACTAATGAAAACATTGTTGGGGTAAAACCTAAAGGGAAAGACCTAGCACCAAATCCAATTTGCCATCTGATCTAACTTCTGGAGGCAGTCAAAATGAGCCTTAGAATTCTTCCCTACCTTATTCCTGTGCTGAGATACAGGCTGCTCCAACCTGCTGTAAAATGCTTGATTTCGAGAGTGAGCGAAACTAATGAAAACATTGTTGGGGTAAAACCTAAAGGGAAAGACCTAGCACCAAATCCAATTTGCCATCTGATCTAACTTCTGGAGGCAGTCAAAATGAGCCTTAGAATTCTTCCCTACCTTATTCCTGTGCTGAGATACAGGCTGCTCCAACCTGCTGTAAAATGCTTGATTTCGAGAGTGAGCGAAACTAATGAAAACATTGTTGGGGTAAAACCTAAAGGGAAAGACCTAGCACCAAATCCAATTTGCCATCTGATCTAACTTCTGGAGGCAGTCAAAATGAGCCTTAGAATTCTTCCCTACCTTATTCCTGTGCTGAGATACAGGCTGCTCCAACCTGCTGTAAAATGCTTGATTTCGAGAGTGAGCGAAACTAATGAAAACATTGTTGGGGTAAAACCTAAAGGGAAAGACCTAGCACCAAATCCAATTTGCCATCTGATCTAACTTCTGGAGGCAGTCAAAATGAGCCTTAGAATTCTTCCCTACCTTATTCCTGTGCTGAGATACAGGCTGCTCCAACCTGCTGTAAAATGCTTGATTTCGAGAGTGAGCGAAACTAATGAAAACATTGTTGGGGTAAAACCTAAAGGGAAAGACCTAGCACCAAATCCAATTTGCCATCTGATCTAACTTCTGGAGGCAGTCAAAATGAGCCTTAGAATTCTTCCCTACCTTATTCCTGTGCTGAGATACAGGCTGCTCCAACCTGCTGTAAAATGCTTGATTTCGAGAGTGAGCGAAACTAATGAAAACATTGTTGGGGTAAAAGCTAAAGGGAAAGACCTAGCACCAAATCCAATTTGCCATCTGATCTAACTTCTGGAGGCAGTCAAAATGATCCTTAGAATTCTTCCCTACCTTATTCCTGTGCTGAGATACAGGCTGCTCCAACCTGCTGTAAAATGCTTGATTTCGAGAGTGAGCGAAACTAATGAAAACATTGTTGGGGTAAAAGCTAAAGGGAAAGACCTAGCACCAAATCCAATTTGCCATCTGATCTAACTTCTGGAGGCAGTCAAAATGATCCTTAGAATTCTTCCCTACCTTATTCCTGTGCTGAGATACAGGCTGCTCCAACCTGCTGTAAAATGCTTGATTTCGAGAGTGAGCGAAACTAATGAAAACATTGTTGGGGTAAAACCTAAAGGGAAAGACCTAGCACCAAATCCAATTTGCCATCTGATCTAACTTCTGGAGGCAGTCAAAATGAGCCTTAGAATTCTTCCCTACCTTATTCCTGTGCTGAGATACAGGCTGCTCCAACCTGCTGTAAAATGCTTGATTTCGAGAGTGAGCGAAACTAATGAAAACATTGTTGGGGTAAAACCTAAAGGGAAAGACCTAGCACCAAATCCAATTTGCCATCTGATCTAACTTCTGGAGGCAGTCAAAATGAGCCTTAGAATTCTTCCCTACCTTATTCCTGTGCTGAGATACAGGCTGCTCCAACCTGCTGTAAAATGCTTGATTTCGAGAGTGAGCGAAACTAATGAAAACATTGTTGGGGTAAAACCTAAAGGGAAAGACCTAGCACCAAATCCAATTTGCCATCTGATCTAACTTCTGGAGGCAGTCAAAATGAGCCTTAGAATTCTTCCCTACCTTATTCCTGTGCTGAGATACAGGCTGCTCCAACCTGCTGTAAAATGCTTGATTTCGAGAGTGAGCGAAACTAATGAAAACATTGTTGGGGTAAAACCTAAAGGGAAAGACCTAGCACCAAATCCAATTTGCCATCTGATCTAACTTCTGGAGGCAGTCAAAATGAGCCTTAGAATTCTTCCCTACCTTATTCCTGTGCTGAGATACAGGCTGCTCCAACCTGCTGTAAAATGCTTGATTTCGAGAGTGAGCGAAACTAATGAAAACATTGTTGGGGTAAAACCTAAAGGGAAAGACCTAGCACCAAATCCAATTTGCCATCTGATCTAACTTCTGGAGGCAGTCAAAATGAGCCCTGGAATTCTTCCCTACCTTATTCCTGTGCTGAGATACAGGCTGCTCCAACCTGCTGTAAAATGCTTGATTTCGAGAGTGAGCGAAACTAATGAAAACATTGTTGGGGTAAAACCTAAAGGGAAAGACCTAGCACCAAATCCAATTTGCCATCTGATCTAACTTCTGGAGGCAGTCAAAATGAGCCTTAGAATTCTTCCCTACCTTATTCCTGTGCTGAGATACAGGCTGCTCCAACCTGCTGTAAAATGCTTGATTTCGAGAGTGAGCGAAACTAATGAAAACATTGTTGGGGTAAAACCTAAAGGGAAAGACCTAGCACCAAATCCAATTTGCCATCTGATCTAACTTCTGGAGGCAGTCAAAATGATCCTTAGAATTCTTCCCTACCTTATTCCTGTGCTGAGATACAGGCTGCTCCAACCTGCTGTAAAATGCTTGATTTCGAGAGTGAGCGAAACTAATGAAAACATTGTTGGGGTAAAACCTAAAGGGAAAGACCTAGCACCAAATCCAATTTGCCATCTGATCTAACTTCTGGAGGCAGTCAAAATGATCCTTAGAATTCTTCCCTACCTTATTCCTGTGCTGAGATACAGGCTGCTCCAACCTGCTGTAAAATGCTTGATTTCGAGAGTGAGCGAAACTAATGAAAACATTGTTGGGGTAAAACCTAAAGGGAAAGACCTAGCACCAAATCCAATTTGCCATCTGATCTAACTTCTGGAGGCAGTCAAAATGAGCCTTAGAATTCTTCCCTACCTTATTCCTGTGCTGAGATACAGGCTGCTCCAACCTGCTGTAAAATGCTTGATTTCGAGAGTGAGCGAAACTAATGAAAACATTGTTGGGGTAAAACCTAAAGGGAAAGACCTAGCACCAAATCCAATTTGCCATCTGATCTAACTTCTGGAGGCAGTCAAAATGATCCTTAGAATTCTTCCCTACCTTATTCCTGTGCTGAGATACAGGCTGCTCCAACCTGCTGTAAAATGCTTGATTTCGAGAGTGAGCGAAACTAATGAAAACATTGTTGGGGTAAAACCTAAAGGGAAAGACCTAGCACCAAATCCAATTTGCCATCTGATCTAACTTCTGGAGGCAGTCAAAATGAGCCTTAGAATTCTTCCCTACCTTATTCCTGTGCTGAGATACAGGCTGCTCCAACCTGCTGTAAAATGCTTGATTTCGAGAGTGAGCGAAACTAATGAAAACATTGTTGGGGTAAAACCTAAAGGGAAAGACCTAGCACCAAATCCAATTTGCCATCTGATCTAACTTCTGGAGGCAGTCAAAATGAGCCTTAGAATTCTTCCCTACCTTATTCCTGTGCTGAGATACAGGCTGCTCCAACCTGCTGTAAAATGCTTGATTTCGAGAGTGAGCGAAACTAATGAAAACATTGTTGGGGTAAAACCTAAAGGGAAAGACCTAGCACCAAATCCAATTTGCCATCTGATCTAACTTCTGGAGGCAGTCAAAATGAGCCCTGGAATTCTTCCCTACCTTATTCCTGTGCTGAGATACAGGCTGCTCCAACCTGCTGTAAAATGCTTGATTTCGAGAGTGAGCGAAACTAATGAAAACATTGTTGGGGTAAAACCTAAAGGGAAAGACCTAGCACCAAATCCAATTTGCCATCTGATCTAACTTCTGGAGGCAGTCAAAATGAGCCTTAGAATTCTTCCCTACCTTATTCCTGTGCTGAGATACAGGCTGCTCCAACCTGCTGTAAAATGCTTGATTTCGAGAGTGAGCGAAACTAATGAAAACATTGTTGGGGTAAAACCTAAAGGGAAAGACCTAGCACCAAATCCAATTTGCCATCTGATCTAACTTCTGGAGGCAGTCAAAATGATCCTTAGAATTCTTCCCTACCTTATTCCTGTGCTGAGATACAGGCTGCTCCAACCTGCTGTAAAATGCTTGATTTCGAGAGTGAGCGAAACTAATGAAAACATTGTTGGGGTAAAACCTAAAGGGAAAGACCTAGCGCCAAATCCAATTTGCCATCTGATCTAACTTCTGGAGGCAGTCAAAATGAGCCTTAGAATTCTTCCCTACCTTATTCCTGTGCTGAGATACAGGCTGCTCCAACCTGCTGTAAAATGCTTGATTTCGAGAGTGAGCGAAACTAATGAAAACATTGTTGGGGTAAAACCTAAAGGGAAAGACCTAGCACCAAATCCAATTTGCCATCTGATCTAACTTCTGGAGGCAGTCAAAATGATCCTTAGAATTCTTCCCTACCTTATTCCTGTGCTGAGATACAGGCTGCTCCAACCTGCTGTAAAATGCTTGATTTCGAGAGTGAGCGAAACTAATGAAAACATTGTTGGGGTAAAACCTAAAGGGAAAGACCTAGCACCAAATCCAATTTGCCATCTGATCTAACTTCTGGAGGCAGTCAAAATGATCCTTAGAATTCTTCCCTACCTTATTCCTGTGCTGAGATACAGGCTGCTCCAACCTGCTGTAAAATGCTTGATTTCGAGAGTGAGCGAAACTAATGAAAACATTGTTGGGGTAAAACCTAAAGGGAAAGACCTAGCACCAAATCCAATTTGCCATCTGATCTAACTTCTGGAGGCAGTCAAAATGAGCCTTAGAATTCTTCCCTACCTTATTCCTGTGCTGAGATACAGGCTGCTCCAACCTGCTGTAAAATGCTTGATTTCGAGAGTGAGCGAAACTAATGAAAACATTGTTGGGGTAAAACCTAAAGGGAAAGACCTAGCACCAAATCCAATTTGCCATCTGATCTAACTTCTGGAGGCAGTCAAAATGATCCTTAGAATTCTTCCCTACCTTATTCCTGTGCTGAGATACAGGCTGCTCCAACCTGCTGTAAAATGCTTGATTTCGAGAGTGAGCGAAACTAATGAAAACATTGTTGGGGTAAAACCTAAAGGGAAAGACCTAGCACCAAATCCAATTTGCCATCTGATCTAACTTCTGGAGGCAGTCAAAATGAGCCTTAGAATTCTTCCCTACCTTATTCCTGTGCTGAGATACAGGCTGCTCCAACCTGCTGTAAAATGCTTGATTTCGAGAGTGAGCGAAACTAATGAAAACATTGTTGGGGTAAAACCTAAAGGGAAAGACCTAGCACCAAATCCAATTTGCCATCTGATCTAACTTCTGGAGGCAGTCAAAATGAGCCTTAGAATTCTTCCCTACCTTATTCCTGTGCTGAGATACAGGCTGCTCCAACCTGCTGTAAAATGCTTGATTTCGAGAGTGAGCGAAACTAATGAAAACATTGTTGGGGTAAAACCTAAAGGGAAAGACCTAGCACCAAATCCAATTTGCCATCTGATCTAACTTCTGGAGGCAGTCAAAATGATCCTTAGAATTCTTCCCTACCTTATTCCTGTGCTGAGATACAGGCTGCTCCAACCTGCTGTAAAATGCTTGATTTCGAGAGTGAGCGAAACTAATGAAAACATTGTTGGGGTAAAACCTAAAGGGAAAGACCTAGCACCAAATCCAATTTGCCATCTGATCTAACTTCTGGAGGCAGTCAAAATGAGCCTTAGAATTCTTCCCTACCTTATTCCTGTGCTGAGATACAGGCTGCTCCAACCTGCTGTAAAATGCTTGATTTCGAGAGTGAGCGAAACTAATGAAAACATTGTTGGGGTAAAACCTAAAGGGAAAGACCTAGCACCAAATCCAATTTGCCATCTGATCTAACTTCTGGAGGCAGTCAAAATGATCCTTAGAATTCTTCCCTACCTTATTCCTTTGCTGAGATACAGGCTGCTCCAACCTGCTGTAAAATGCTTGATTTCGAGAGTGAGCGAAACTAATGAAAACATTGTTGGGGTAAAACCTAAAGGGAAAGACCTAGCGCCAAATCCAATTTGCCATCTGATCTAACTTCTGGAGGCAGTCAAAATGAGCCTTAGAATTCTTCCCTACCTTATTCCTGTGCTGAGATACAGGCTGCTCCAACCTGCTGTAAAATGCTTGATTTCGAGAGTGAGCGAAACTAATGAAAACATTGTTGGGGTAAAACCTAAAGGGAAAGACCTAGCACCAAATCCAATTTGCCATCTGATCTAACTTCTGGAGGCAGTCAAAATGAGCCTTAGAATTCTTCCCTACCTTATTCCTGTGCTGAGATACAGGCTGCTCCAACCTGCTGTAAAATGCTTGATTTCGAGAGTGAGCGAAACTAATGAAAACATTGTTGGGGTAAAACCTAAAGGGAAAGACCTAGCACCAAATCCAATTTGCCATCTGATCTAACTTCTGGAGGCAGTCAAAATGAGCCTTAGAATTCTTCCCTACCTTATTCCTGTGCTGAGATACAGGCTGCTCCAACCTGCTGTAAAATGCTTGATTTCGAGAGTGAGCGAAACTAATGAAAACATTGTTGGGGTAAAACCTAAAGGGAAAGACCTAGCACCAAATCCAATTTGCCATCTGATCTAACTTCTGGAGGCAGTCAAAATGAGCCTTAGAATTCTTCCCTACCTTATTCCTGTGCTGAGATACAGGCTGCTCCAACCTGCTGTAAAATGCTTGATTTCGAGAGTGAGCGAAACTAATGAAAACATTGTTGGGGTAAAACCTAAAGGGAAAGACCTAGCACCAAATCCAATTTGCCATCTGATCTAACTTCTGGAGGCAGTCAAAATGAGCCTTAGAATTCTTCCCTACCTTATTCCTGTGCTGAGATACAGGCTGCTCCAACCTGCTGTAAAATGCTTGATTTCGAGAGTGAGCGAAACTAATGAAAACATTGTTGGGGTAAAAGCTAAAGGGAAAGACCTAGCACCAAATCCAATTTGCCATCTGATCTAACTTCTGGAGGCAGTCAAAATGATCCTTAGAATTCTTCCCTACCTTATTCCTGTGCTGAGATACAGGCTGCTCCAACCTGCTGTAAAATGCTTGATTTCGAGAGTGAGCGAAACTAATGAAAACATTGTTGGGGTAAAAGCTAAAGGGAAAGACCTAGCACCAAATCCAATTTGCCATCTGATCTAACTTCTGGAGGCAGTCAAAATGATCCTTAGAATTCTTCCCTACCTTATTCCTGTGCTGAGATACAGGCTGCTCCAACCTGCTGTAAAATGCTTGATTTCGAGAGTGAGCGAAACTAATGAAAACATTGTTGGGGTAAAACCTAAAGGGAAAGACCTAGCACCAAATCCAATTTGCCATCTGATCTAACTTCTGGAGGCAGTCAAAATGAGCCTTAGAATTCTTCCCTACCTTATTCCTGTGCTGAGATACAGGCTGCTCCAACCTGCTGTAAAATGCTTGATTTCGAGAGTGAGCGAAACTAATGAAAACATTGTTGGGGTAAAACCTAAAGGGAAAGACCTAGCACCAAATCCAATTTGCCATCTGATCTAACTTCTGGAGGCAGTCAAAATGAGCCTTAGAATTCTTCCCTACCTTATTCCTGTGCTGAGATACAGGCTGCTCCAACCTGCTGTAAAATGCTTGATTTCGAGAGTGAGCGAAACTAATGAAAACATTGTTGGGGTAAAACCTAAAGGGAAAGACCTAGCACCAAATCCAATTTGCCATCTGATCTAACTTCTGGAGGCAGTCAAAATGAGCCTTAGAATTCTTCCCTACCTTATTCCTGTGCTGAGATACAGGCTGCTCCAACCTGCTGTAAAATGCTTGATTTCGAGAGTGAGCGAAACTAATGAAAACATTGTTGGGGTAAAACCTAAAGGGAAAGACCTAGCACCAAATCCAATTTGCCATCTGATCTAACTTCTGGAGGCAGTCAAAATGAGCCTTAGAATTCTTCCCTACCTTATTCCTGTGCTGAGATACAGGCTGCTCCAACCTGCTGTAAAATGCTTGATTTCGAGAGTGAGCGAAACTAATGAAAACATTGTTGGGGTAAAACCTAAAGGGAAAGACCTAGCACCAAATCCAATTTGCCATCTGATCTAACTTCTGGAGGCAGTCAAAATGAGCCCTGGAATTCTTCCCTACCTTATTCCTGTGCTGAGATACAGGCTGCTCCAACCTGCTGTAAAATGCTTGATTTCGAGAGTGAGCGAAACTAATGAAAACATTGTTGGGGTAAAACCTAAAGGGAAAGACCTAGCACCAAATCCAATTTGCCATCTGATCTAACTTCTGGAGGCAGTCAAAATGAGCCTTAGAATTCTTCCCTACCTTATTCCTGTGCTGAGATACAGGCTGCTCCAACCTGCTGTAAAATGCTTGATTTCGAGAGTGAGCGAAACTAATGAAAACATTGTTGGGGTAAAACCTAAAGGGAAAGACCTAGCACCAAATCCAATTTGCCATCTGATCTAACTTCTGGAGGCAGTCAAAATGATCCTTAGAATTCTTCCCTACCTTATTCCTGTGCTGAGATACAGGCTGCTCCAACCTGCTGTAAAATGCTTGATTTCGAGAGTGAGCGAAACTAATGAAAACATTGTTGGGGTAAAACCTAAAGGGAAAGACCTAGCACCAAATCCAATTTGCCATCTGATCTAACTTCTGGAGGCAGTCAAAATGAGCCTTAGAATTCTTCCCTACCTTATTCCTGTGCTGAGATACAGGCTGCTCCAACCTGCTGTAAAATGCTTGATTTCGAGAGTGAGCGAAACTAATGAAAACATTGTTGGGGTAAAACCTAAAGGGAAAGACCTAGCACCAAATCCAATTTGCCATCTGATCTAACTTCTGGAGGCAGTCAAAATGATCCTTAGAATTCTTCCCTACCTTATTCCTGTGCTGAGATACAGGCTGCTCCAACCTGCTGTAAAATGCTTGATTTCGAGAGTGAGCGAAAACTAATGAAAACATTGTTGGGGTAAAACCTAAAGGGAAAGACCTAGCACCAAATCCAATTTGCCATCTGATCTAACTTCTGGAGGCAGTCAAAATGATCCTTAGAATTCTTCCCTACCTTATTCCTGTGCTGAGATACAGGCTGCTCCAACCTGCTGTAAAATGCTTGATTTCGAGAGTGAGCGAAACTAATGAAAACATTGTTGGGGTAAAACCTAAAGGGAAAGACCTAGCACCAAATCCAATTTGCCATCTGATCTAACTTCTGGAGGCAGTCAAAATGAGCCTTAGAATTCTTCCCTACCTTATTCCTGTGCTGAGATACAGGCTGCTCCAACCTGCTGTAAAATGCTTGATTTCGAGAGTGAGCGAAACTAATGAAAACATTGTTGGGGGTAAAACCTAAAGGGAAAGACCTAGCACCAAATCCAATTTGCCATCTGATCTAACTTCTGGAGGCAGTCAAAATGAGCCTTAGAATTCTTCCCTACCTTATTCCTGTGCTGAGATACAGGCTGCTCCAACCTGCTGTAAAATGCTTGATTTCGAGAGTGAGCGAAACTAATGAAAACATTGTTGGGGTAAAACCTAAAGGGAAAGACCTAGCACCAAATCCAATTTGCCATCTGATCTAACTTCTGGAGGCAGTCAAAATGAGCCTTAGAATTCTTCCCTACCTTATTCCTGTGCTGAGATACAGGCTGCTCCAACCTGCTGTAAAATGCTTGATTTCGAGAGTGAGCGAAACTAATGAAAACATTGTTGGGGTAAAACCTAAAGGGAAAGACCTAGCACCAAATCCAATTTGCCATCTGATCTAACTTCTGGAGGCAGTCAAAATTGAGCCTTAGAATTCTTCCCTACCTTATTCCTGTGCTGAGATACAGGCTGCTCCAACCTGCTGTAAAATGCTTGATTTCGAGAGTGAGCGAAACTAATGAAAACATTGTTGGGGTAAAACCTAAAGGGAAAGACCTAGCACCAAATCCAATTTGCCATCTGATCTAACTTCTGGAGGCAGTCAAAATGATCCTTAGAATTCTTCCCTACCTTATTCCTGTGCTGAGATACAGGCTGCTCCAACCTGCTGTAAAATGCTTGATTTCGAGAGTGAGCGAAACTAATGAAAACATTGTTGGGGTAAAACCTAAAGGGAAAGACCTAGCGCCAAATCCAATTTGCCATCTGATCTAACTTCTGGAGGCAGTCAAAATGAGCCTTAGAATTCTTCCCTACCTTATTCCTGTGCTGAGATACAGGCTGCTCCAACCTGCTGTAAAATGCTTGATTTCGAGAGTGAGCGAAACTAATGAAAACATTGTTGGGGTAAAACCTAAAGGGAAAGACCTAGCACCAAATCCAATTTGCCATCTGATCTAACTTCTGGAGGCAGTCAAAATGATCCTTAGAATTCTTCCCTACCTTATTCCTGTGCTGAGATACAGGCTGCTCCAACCTGCTGTAAAATGCTTGATTTCGAGAGTGAGCGAAACTAATGAAAACATTGTTGGGGTAAAACCTAAAGGGAAAGACCTAGCACCAAATCCAATTTGCCATCTGATCTAACTTCTGGAGGCAGTCAAAATGATCCTTAGAATTCTTCCCTACCTTATTCCTGTGCTGAGATACAGGCTGCTCCAACCTGCTGTAAAATGCTTGATTTCGAGAGTGAGCGAAACTAATGAAAACATTGTTGGGGTAAAACCTAAAGGGAAAGACCTAGCACCAAATCCAATTTGCCATCTGATCTAACTTCTGGAGGCAGTCAAAATGAGCCTTAGAATTCTTCCCTACCTTATTCCTGTGCTGAGATACAGGCTGCTCCAACCTGCTGTAAAATGCTTGATTTCGAGAGTGAGCGAAACTAATGAAAACATTGTTGGGGTAAAACCTAAAGGGAAAGACCTAGCACCAAATCCAATTTGCCATCTGATCTAACTTCTGGAGGCAGTCAAAATGATCCTTAGAATTCTTCCCTACCTTATTCCTGTGCTGAGATACAGGCTGCTCCAACCTGCTGTAAAATGCTTGATTTCGAGAGTGAGCGAAACTAATGAAAACATTGTTGGGGTAAAACCTAAAGGGAAAGACCTAGCACCAAATCCAATTTGCCATCTGATCTAACTTCTGGAGGCAGTCAAAATGAGCCTTAGAATTCTTCCCTACCTTATTCCTGTGCTGAGATACAGGCTGCTCCAACCTGCTGTAAAATGCTTGATTTCGAGAGTGAGCGAAACTAATGAAAACATTGTTGGGGTAAAACCTAAAGGGAAAGACCTAGCACCAAATCCAATTTGCCATCTGATCTAACTTCTGGAGGCAGTCAAAATGAGCCTTAGAATTCTTCCCTACCTTATTCCTGTGCTGAGATACAGGCTGCTCCAACCTGCTGTAAAATGCTTGATTTCGAGAGGTGAGCGAAACTAATGAAAACATTGTTGGGGTAAAACCTAAAGGGAAAGACCTAGCACCAAATCCAATTTGCCATCTGATCTAACTTCTGGAGGCAGTCAAAATGAGCCTTAGAATTCTTCCCTACCTTATTCCTGTGCTGAGATACAGGCTGCTCCAACCTGCTGTAAAATGCTTGATTTCGAGAGTGAGCGAAACTAATGAAAACATTGTTGGGGTAAAAACCTAAAGGGAAAGACCTAGCACCAAATCCAATTTGCCATCTGATCTAACTTCTGGAGGCAGTCAAAATGAGCCTTAGAATTCTTCCCTACCTTATTCCTGTGCTGAGATACAGGCTGCTCCAACCTGCTGTAAAATGCTTGATTTCGAGAGTGAGCGAAACTAATGAAAACATTGTTGGGGTAAAACCTAAAGGGAAAGACCTAGCACCAAATCCAATTTGCCATCTGATCTAACTTCTGGAGGCAGTCAAAATGATCCTTAGAATTCTTCCCTACCTTATTCCTGTGCTGAGATACAGGCTGCTCCAACCTGCTGTAAAATGCTTGATTTCGAGAGTGAGCGAAACTAATGAAAACATTGTTGGGGTAAAACCTAAAGGGAAAGACCTAGCGCCAAATCCAATTTGCCATCTGATCTAACTTCTGGAGGCAGTCAAAATGAGCCTTAGAATTCTTCCCTACCTTATTCCTGTGCTGAGATACAGGCTGCTCCAACCTGCTGTAAAATGCTTGATTTCGAGAGTGAGCGAAACTAATGAAAACATTGTTGGGGTAAAACCTAAAGGGAAAGACCTAGCACCAAATCCATTTGCCATCTGATTCTAACTTCTGGAGGCAGTCAAAATGAGCCTTAGAATTCTTCCCTACCTTATTCCTGTGCTGAGATACAGGCTGCTCCAACCTGCTGTAAAATGCTTGATTTCGAGAGTGAGCGAAACTAATGAAAACATTGTTGGGGTAAAACCTAAAGGGAAAGACCTAGCACCAAATCCAATTTGCCATCTGATCTAACTTCTGGAGGCAGTCAAAATGAGCCTTAGAATTCTTCCCTACCTTATTCCTGTGCTGAGATACAGGCTGCTCCAACCTGCTGTAAAATGCTTGATTTCGAGAGTGAGCGAAACTAATGAAAACATTGTTGGGGTAAAACCTAAAGGGAAAGACCTAGCACCAAATCCAATTTGCCATCTGATCTAACTTCTGGAGGCAGTCAAAATGATCCTTAGAATTCTTCCCTACCTTATTCCTGTGCTGAGATACAGGCTGCTCCAACCTGCTGTAAAATGCTTGATTTCGAGAGTGAGCGAAACTAATGAAAACATTGTTGGGGTAAAACCTAAAGGGAAAGACCTAGCACCAAATCCAATTTGCCATCTGATCTAACTTCTGGAGGCAGTCAAAATGAGCCTTAGAATTCTTCCCTACCTTATTCCTGTGCTGAGATACAGGCTGCTCCAACCTGCTGTAAAATGCTTGATTTCGAGAGTGAGCGAAACTAATGAAAACATTGTTGGGGTAAAACCTAAAGGGAAAGACCTAGCACCAAATCCAATTTGCCATCTGATCTAACTTCTGGAGGCAGTCAAAATGATCCTTAGAATTCTTCCCTACCTTATTCCTGTGCTGAGATACAGGCTGCTCCAACCTGCTGTAAAATGCTTGATTTCGAGAGTGAGCGAAACTAATGAAAACATTGTTGGGGTAAAACCTAAAGGGAAAGACCTAGCACCAAATCCAATTTGCCATCTGATCTAACTTCTGGAGGGCAGTCAAAATGATCCTTAGAATTCTTCCCTACCTTATTCCTGTGCTGAGATACAGGCTGCTCCAACCTGCTGTAAAATGCTTGATTTCGAGAGTGAGCGAAACTAATGAAAACATTGTTGGGGTAAAACCTAAAGGGAAAGACCTAGCACCAAATCCAATTTGCCATCTGATCTAACTTCTGGAGGCAGTCAAAATGAGCCTTAGAATTCTTCCCTACCTTATTCCTGTGCTGAGATACAGGCTGCTCCAACCTGCTGTAAAATGCTTGATTTCGAGAGTGAGCGAAACTAATGAAAACATTGTTGGGGTAAAACCTAAAGGGAAAGACCTAGCACCAAATCCAATTTGCCATCTGATCTAACTTCTGGAGGCAGTCAAAATGATCCTTAGAATTCTTCCCTACCTTATTCCTGTGCTGAGATACAGGCTGCTCCAACCTGCTGTAAAATGCTTGATTTCGAGAGTGAGCGAAACTAATGAAAACATTGTTGGGGTAAAACCTAAAGGGAAAGACCTAGCACCAAATCCAATTTGCCATCTGATCTAACTTCTGGAGGCAGTCAAAATGATCCTTAGAATTCTTCCCTACCTTATTCCTGTGCTGAGATACAGGCTGCTCCAACCTGCTGTAAAATGCTTGATTTCGAGAGTGAGCGAAACTAATGAAAACATTGTTGGGGTAAAACCTAAAGGGAAAGACCTAGCACCAAATCCAATTTGCCATCTGATCTAACTTCTGGAGGCAGTCAAAATGATCCTTAGAATTCTTCCCTACCTTATTCCTGTGCTGAGATACAGGCTGCTCCAACCTGCTGTAAAATGCTTGATTTCGAGAGTGAGCGAAACTAATGAAAACATTGTTGGGGGTAAAAACCTAAAGGGAAAGACCTAGCACCAAATCCAATTTGCCATCTGATCTAACTTCTGGAGGCAGTCAAAATGAGCCTTAGAATTCTTCCCTACCTTATTCCTGTGCTGAGATACAGGCTGCTCCAACCTGCTGTAAAATGCTTGATTTCGAGAGTGAGCGAAACTAATGAAAACATTGTTGGGGTAAAACCTAAAGGGAAAGACCTAGCACCAAATCCAATTTGCCATCTGATCTAACTTCTGGAGGCAGTCAAAATGAGCCTTAGAATTCTTCCCTACCTTATTCCTGTGCTGAGATACAGGCTGCTCCAACCTGCTGTAAAATGCTTGATTTCGAGAGTGAGCGAAACTAATGAAAACATTGTTGGGGTAAAACCTAAAGGGAAAGACCTAGCACCAAATCCAATTTGCCATCTGATCTAACTTCTGGAGGCAGTCAAAATGAGCCTTAGAATTCTTCCCTACCTTATTCCTGTGCTGAGATACAGGCTGCTCCAACCTGCTGTAAAATGCTTGATTTCGAGAGTGAGCGAAACTAATGAAAACATTGTTGGGGTAAAACCTAAAGGGAAAGACCTAGCACCAAATCCAATTTGCCATCTGATCTAACTTCTGGAGGCAGTCAAAATGATCCTTAGAATTCTTCCCTACCTTATTCCTGTGCTGAGATACAGGCTGCTCCAACCTGCTGTAAAATGCTTGATTTCGAGAGTGAGCGAAACTAATGAAAACATTGTTGGGGTAAAACCTAAAGGGAAAGACCTAGCACCAAATCCAATTTGCCATCTGATCTAACTTCTGGAGGCAGTCAAAATGAGCCTTAGAATTCTTCCCTACCTTATTCCTGTGCTGAGATACAGGCTGCTCCAACCTGCTGTAAAATGCTTGATTTCGAGAGTGAGCGAAACTAATGAAAACATTGTTGGGGTAAAACCTAAAGGGAAAGACCTAGCACCAAATCCAATTTGCCATCTGATCTAACTTCTGGAGGCAGTCAAAATGAGCCTTAGAATTCTTCCCTACCTTATTCCTGTGCTGAGATACAGGCTGCTCCAACCTGCTGTAAAATGCTTGATTTCGAGAGTGAGCGAAACTAATGAAAACATTGTTGGGGTAAAACCTAAAGGGAAAGACCTAGCACCAAATCCAATTTGCCATCTGATCTAACTTCTGGAGGCAGTCAAAATGAGCCTTAGAATTCTTCCCTACCTTATTCCTGTGCTGAGATACAGGCTGCTCCAACCTGCTGTAAAATGCTTGATTTCGAGAGTGAGCGAAACTAATGAAAACATTGTTGGGGTAAAACCTAAAGGGAAAGACCTAGCACCAAATCCAATTTGCCATCTGATCTAACTTCTGGAGGCAGTCAAAATGAGCCTTAGAATTCTTCCCTACCTTATTCCTGTGCTGAGATACAGGCTGCTCCAACCTGCTGTAAAAATGCTTGATTTCGAGAGTGAGCGAAACTAATGAAAACATTGTTGGGGTAAAACCTAAAGGGAAAGACCTAGCACCAAAAACGGGGAAAGACCTAGCACCAAAACCAATTTGCCATCTGATCTAACTTCTGGAGGCAGTCAAAATGAGCCTTAGAATTCTTCCCTACCTTATTCCTGTGCTGAGATACAGGCTGCTCCAACCTGCTGTAAAATGCTTGATTTCGAGAGTGAGCGAAACTAATGAAAACATTGTTGGGGTAAAACCTAAAGGGAAAGACCTAGCACCAAATCCAATTTGCCATCTGATCTAACTTCTGGAGGCAGTCAAAATGAGCCTTAGAATTCTTCCCTACCTTATTCCTGTGCTGAGATACAGGCTGCTCCAACCTGCTGTAAAATGCTTGATTTCGAGAGTGAGCGAAACTAATGAAAACATTGTTGGGGTAAAACCTAAAGGGAAAGACCTAGCACCAAATCCAATTTGCCATCTGATCTAACTTCTGGAGGCAGTCAAAATGATCCTTAGAATTCTTCCCTACCTTATTCCTGTGCTGAGATACAGGCTGCTCCAACCTGCTGTAAAATGCTTGATTTCGAGAGTGAGCGAAACTAATGAAAACATTGTTGGGGTAAAACCTAAAGGGAAAGACCTAGCACCAAATCCAATTTGCCATCTGATCTAACTTCTGGAGGCAGTCAAAATGAGCCTTAGAATTCTTCCCTACCTTATTCCTGTGCTGAGATACAGGCTGCTCCAACCTGCTGTAAAATGCTTGATTTCGAGAGTGAGCGAAACTAATGAAAACATTGTTGGGGTAAAACCTAAAGGGAAAGACCTAGCACCAAATCCAATTTGCCATCTGATCTAACTTCTGGAGGCAGTCAAAATGATCCTTAGAATTCTTCCCTACCTTATTCCTGTGCTGAGATACAGGCTGCTCCAACCTGCTGTAAAATGCTTGATTTCGAGAGTGAGCGAAACTAATGAAAACATTGTTGGGGTAAAACCTAAAGGGAAAAGACCTAGCACCAAATCCAATTTGCCATCTGATCTAACTTCTGGAGGCAGTCAAAATGAGCCTTAGAATTCTTCCCTACCTTATTCCTGTGCTGAGATACAGGCTGCTCCAACCTGCTGTAAAATGCTTGATTTCGAGAGTGAGCGAAACTAATGAAAACATTGTTGGGGTAAAACCTAAAGGGAAAGACCTAGCACCAAATCCAATTTGCCATCTGATCTAACTTCTGGAGGCAGTCAAAATGAGCCTTAGAATTCTTCCCCTACCTTATTCCTGTGCTGAGATACAGGCTGCTCCAACCTGCTGTAAAATGCTTGATTTCGAGAGTGAGCGAAACTAATGAAAACATTGTTGGGGTAAAACCTAAAGGGAAAGACCTAGCACCAAATCCAATTTGCCATCTGATCTAACTTCTGGAGGCAGTCAAAATGAGCCTTAGAATTCTTCCCTACCTTATTCCTGTGCTGAGATACAGGCTGCTCCAACCTGCTGTAAAATGCTTGATTTCGAGAGTGAGCGAAACTAATGAAAACATTGTTGGGGTAAAACCTAAAGGGAAAGACCTAGCGCCAAATCCAATTTGCCATCTGATCTAACTTCTGGAGGCAGTCAAAATGAGCCTTAGAATTCTTCCCTACCTTATTCCTGTGCTGAGATACAGGCTGCTCCAACCTGCTGTAAAAATGCTTGATTTCGAGAGTGAGCGAAACTAATGAAAACATTGTTGGGGTAAAACCTAAAGGGAAAGACCTAGCACCAAAACCAATTTGCCATCTGATCTAACTTCTGGAGGCAGTCAAAATGAGCCTTAGAATTCTTCCCTACCTTATTCCTGTGCTGAGATACAGGCTGCTCCAACCTGCTGTAAAATGCTTGATTTCGAGAGTGAGCGAAACTAATGAAAACATTGTTGGGGTAAAACCTAAAGGGAAAGACCTAGCACCAAATCCAATTTGCCATCTGATCTAACTTCTGGAGGCAGTCAAAATGATCCTTAGAATTCTTCCCTACCTTATTCCTGTGCTGAGATACAGGCTGCTCCAACCTGCTGTAAAATGCTTGATTTCGAGAGTGAGCGAAACTAATGAAAACATTGTTGGGGTAAAACCTAAAGGGAAAGACCTAGCACCAAATCCAATTTGCCATCTGATCTAACTTCTGGAGGCAGTCAAAATGAGCCTTAGAATTCTTCCCCTACCTTATTCCTGTGCTGAGATACAGGCTGCTCCAACCTGCTGTAAAATGCTTGATTTCGAGAGTGAGCGAAACTAATGAAAACATTGTTGGGGTAAAACCTAAAGGGAAAGACCTAGCACCAAATCCAATTTGCCATCTGATCTAACTTCTGGAGGCAGTCAAAATGAGCCTTAGAATTCTTCCCTACCTTATTCCTGTGCTGAGATACAGGCTGCTCCAACCTGCTGTAAAATGCTTGATTTCGAGAGTGAGCGAAACTAATGAAAACATTGTTGGGGTAAAACCTAAAGGGAAAGACCTAGCACCAAATCCAATTTTGCCATCTGATCTAACTTCTGGAGGCAGTCAAAATGAGCCTTAGAATTCTTCCCTACCTTATTCCTGTGCTGAGATACAGGCTGCTCCAACCTGCTGTAAAATGCTTGATTTCGAGAGTGAGCGAAACTAATGAAAACATTGTTGGGGTAAAACCTAAAGGGAAAGACCTAGCACCAAATCCAATTTGCCATCTGATCTAACTTCTGGAGGCAGTCAAAATGAGCCTTAGAATTCTTCCCTACCTTATTCCTGTGCTGAGATACAGGCTGCTCCAACCTGCTGTAAAATGCTTGATTTCGAGAGTGAGCGAAACTAATGAAAACATTGTTGGGGGTAAAACCTAAAGGGAAAGACCTAGCACCAAATCCAATTTGCCATCTGATCTAACTTCTGGAGGCAGTCAAAATGAGCCTTAGAATTCTTCCCTACCTTATTCCTGTGCTGAGATACAGGCTGCTCCAACCTGCTGTAAAAATGCTTGATTTCGAGAGTGAGCGAAACTAATGAAAACATTGTTGGGGTAAAACCTAAAGGGAAAGACCTAGCACCAAAACCAATTTGCCATCTGATCTAACTTCTGGAGGCAGTCAAAATGAGCCTTAGAATTCTTCCCTACCTTATTCCTGTGCTGAGATACAGGCTGCTCCAACCTGCTGTAAAATGCTTGATTTCGAGAGTGAGCGAAACTAATGAAAACATTGTTGGGGGTAAAAACCTAAAGGGAAAGACCTAGCACCAAATCCAATTTGCCATCTGATCTAACTTCTGGAGGCAGTCAAAATGAGCCTTAGAATTCTTCCCTACCTTATTCCTGTGCTGAGATACAGCTGCTCCAACCCTGCTGTAAAATGCTTGATTTCGAGAGTGAGCGAAACTAATGAAAACATTGTTGGGGTAAAACCTAAAGGGAAAGACCTAGCACCAAATCCAATTTGCCATCTGATCTAACTTCTGGAGGCAGTCAAAATGAGCCTTAGAATTCTTCCCTACCTTATTCCTGTGCTGAGATACAGGCTGCTCCAACCTGCTGTAAAATGCTTGATTTCGAGAGTGAGCGAAACTAATGAAAACATTGTTGGGGTAAAACCTAAAGGGAAAGACCTAGCACCAAATCCAATTTGCCATCTGATCTAACTTCTGGAGGCAGTCAAAATGATCCTTAGAATTCTTCCCTACCTTATTCCTGTGCTGAGATACAGGCTGCTCCAACCTGCTGTAAAATGCTTGATTTCGAGAGTGAGCGAAACTAATGAAAACATTGTTGGGGTAAAACCTAAAGGGAAAGACCTAGCACCAAATCCAATTTGCCATCTGATCTAACTTCTGGAGGCAGTCAAAATGAGCCTTAGAATTCTTCCCTACCTTATTCCTGTGCTGAGATACAGGCTGCTCCAACCTGCTGTAAAATGCTTGATTTCGAGAGTGAGCGAAACTAATGAAAACATTGTTGGGGTAAAACCTAAAGGGAAAGACCTAGCACCAAATCCAATTTGCCATCTGATCTAACTTCTGGAGGCAGTCAAAATGAGCCTTAGAATTCTTCCCTACCTTATTCCTGTGCTGAGATACAGGCTGCTCCAACCTGCTGTAAAATGCTTGATTTCGAGAGTGAGCGAAACTAATGAAAACATTGTTGGGGTAAAACCTAAAGGGAAAGACCTAGCACCAAATCCAATTTGCCATCTGATCTAACTTCTGGAGGCAGTCAAAATGATCCTTAGAATTCTTCCCTACCTTATTCCTGTGCTGAGATACAGGCTGCTCCAACCTGCTGTAAAATGCTTGATTTTGAGAGTGAGCGAAACTAATGAAAACATTGTTGGGGTAAAACCTAAAGGGAAAGACCTAGCACCAAATCCAATTTGCCATCTGATCTAACTTCTGGAGGCAGTCAAAATGATCCTTAGAATTCTTCCCTACCTTATTCCTGTGCTGAGATACAGGCTGCTCCAACCTGCTGTAAAATGCTTGATTTCGAGAGTGAGCGAAACTAATGAAAACATTGTTGGGGTAAAACCTAAAGGGAAAGACCTAGCACCAAATCCAATTTGCCATCTGATCTAACTTCTGGAGGCAGTCAAAATGATCCTTAGAATTCTTCCCTACCTTATTCCTGTGCTGAGATACAGGCTGCTCCAACCTGCTGTAAAATGCTTGATTTCGAGAGTGAGCGAAACTAATGAAAACATTGTTGGGGGTAAAACCTAAAGGGAAAGACCTAGCACCAAATCCAATTTGCCATCTGATCTAACTTCTGGAGGCAGTCAAAATGATCCTTAGAATTCTTCCCTACCTTATTCCTGTGCTGAGATACAGGCTGCTCCAACCTGCTGTAAAATGCTTGATTTCGAGAGTGAGCGAAACTAATGAAAACATTGTTGGGGTAAAACCTAAAGGGAAAGACCTAGCACCAAATCCAATTTGCCATCTGATCTAACTTCTGGAGGCAGTCA